>NC_063050.1:58342813-58484883 GCF_018812025.1 Megalobrama amblycephala
AAAAAATCGCAAAACAAAACAAAATGAAGTCTTCAAGCAGTGAGCACGATTAGTTGTCTCCTCTCTTCTTAAAAAGAGAAAAAGAAAGAGGAAATATTGGGTCCATTCAATCCCGAGATTGCATAGAGAGAAAGGAGAATTCACCTCATCAAGGACCTGCGGGATTATCCGAGCGTTTCAAAGATTACTTCAGGATGTCAGTGGCTCTGTTTGATGCTTTACTACTGGCACAATCTGTCTTTATATTCGGTCTCTTTGTATTCCTCACGTTGTTTGTCATTCAGTGTGGCTGTTTTGTGCTGTAGACGACGTGGATCAACTTGTCAGATGGCATTCTGGATTTTTGCGTTCGCGTACGGTGGCTCTGAATTGTCAAAACATCTCTCAAAATGTGTGCCACGGATGCGAAAAACGCAGAAAATCGAACCTGATCCGAATATTTTTTTGACGGACGAAAGTTTTCGGAGGCAGTGTGCAAACGCGATTGACATAACGTGAGGTCGAATTTATTTTTTAACGTGCGAAAGTTTCGCATGCGAATTTCGGACTCAATGTGCAATGACCTTAAAGGTATTAGCCAACTTATTACACCCTCTGACGAAGATCAGACTGGCGAGTTTATGTCCGTGAGTTTACCGCGAAATCCCGGGGCGAGTATCTCTGTGCGGCATCGGGTCCCTAATGACTGAACAATTGAAATATGGAATATCCAGAATCATCAAATATCTAAATTAATGCATAACTAATGATGAATTTCTAATTGGAAACACAACCTAAGTGTAAGAATCATTTGAAATTGGAGTCAGATTAAGCGAGTGAAATTAAGTGAACTTAATAGAGACGCTGAAAAGGCATACACGCGTAAACCTTCCCCGTCCTGTGGGAAACCGTCATTGGGCCCATTAGGCGGGCCTTACAATATTCATTGCTACTGTAAGTATTTTAAAGTAATGATTGTTTATCAGATGTCTGTGAAAACTAATGACTGTCTGTCTTTATCTGTTTCAGATCCAGCTCTGTCTCCAGGTGATGTAACAGGAATAGTTGTTGTCGTTCTGCTGGTGTTATCTGCTGCTGCAGTTTCTGCTGTTTTATACTATCACCATAAGATCTCTGAACTAGAAAGGCAAAACCGTGAGTATTACAGCTGATACAGCAAGAGAAAAATAATGAGCTTTATTGTGCTGGAGTGGATCATGGTCAAAATCACTTCAGATTTTCTTCTCATTCTGACGTCTGAACAGCAACTGAACCTCTTAAATACCAGATACAACATGCTGCTACAGCCTTAAATATCTATGGGTACACATGCGTCACGTGACAAAACATACATCATCAAATACCTCCATTTTTACAGTCCACAACACAAAAACTGTGTTTTAAACACTTTAGTCATCTCATGATACAGAAAAATAAAGTTTTCACTTTGTTCTCCTGCTTCATTTTACTGATAAAATACACCATTGAAATTTTCATGTTTTGCTGCAAGACAGCAGTTACATGAATATAAAATGAAGATTGTACAAGCTAACATTTATTTTCAAAAGCAAGTGAATGTGATCAACAGGCACTCCATGTGTCGCATGCATCATCAAATAACTAAATTTTTACAGCCCAAGCAACAGCTTGAAAACTGTTTTCAAATGTATTCACTTTGGAGAGCAAGAGCATCTTCAGAAAGCTCAGTTTTCTCGGTACAGAGAGAAAAAGATGTTGTCAATTTAATCATGACTTAATCAGACTTAAAGTCTGAGTGTATATAAAATAAGGACTCTTTACATGACACACTTCTCAAATTAAAAACATTAAATTTTTTATGCAATTCGGCGGTGCATGGGTGCAAATTTTTTAAAGTTTTCTCACAATTGTGAGTTTGTATCATGCCATTCTGACTTGTTTTTTTTTTTTTTGAAATTCTTACTTTTTTTCTTAATTGAGAGATATAAACTATATTATAAAGATAATAATATGTAAGATATAATGTATGCAAAATATATATAAAAATATAAATAATGTAAGATATAAAGAAATGAACAATTGCAAGACATAAAAATCAGAATTGCATGATAAAAGCTTATAATTCAGACTTTTTTCTTGCATTTGCGAGCTTATATCATGCAATTCTGACATTTTTCTTGCAATTCAGATTTTTTTTTCTCCAAACTGTGAGATATAAACTTGCAATTGTAAATAACTTGCAGTTATAAGGTCCAATTCTGAGGAAAAAAAGTTATGGGTTTATAAGATGCAGTTGTGACTTTATATCATGCAATTCTGACTTTAGAACTCGCAATTGTGAGAAATAAAATTCAACTGAGTTTAAATTACGCAATTCTGAGAAAAAAGTCAGAATTGTGAGATAAACTTATAACTTATCTAGCTATCAAATGTAGCTCAAACTATCACTGTTCTCTTTCTATATGCTAATATTTTGTATGGCCTCCTTGATTTATAAGAACAGCATCAATTCTTCTAGACTATAACTGGACTATATATGACCTCCACATCTTCTCTATGATTGTTCTTGTATTTTCCTTTCAGGTTCCACAGGAAAAAATGCAAATGAATTGGAGACTTCAGAGATTCCGCTGTTGAGTAAAGAAGATCCGGATAGAGCAAGAGTTCAGCCCACAACTTAGTGCATCATGAAAACATTTAGTTAATGGTGCTATGGAGCCATGTGCTTTTTAAACAGTTTTAATAGGTTTAGCATAAAAAATAGGCTAATTTGACTAGAAACACCAGAGACCAGAAATGTAAAGCATCCAATGGTTTACATACAATGGTGTCAATGCAGGCAGATCAGATTGTTGAATATCAAGTGTCCCCAACTAAGCAAGCCAAAGGCGACAGCGGCAAGGAACTCAAACTTCAACAGGTGACCAACAGGTGACAAAATGGTCCCAAAATTGAACCTTGCGGAACTCCTACTGTACAAGGTCTCAAAGTTGATAATTTATCATCAATGCGAACACATTGTTTTCTTTCAGAAATGTATGATTGTAACCATTTAAATGCAGTGTCAGAAAGATTGAATTTTGTAAGCTTTGATAACAATACTGCATGGTTTACAGTATCAAAGGCTTTTCTGAAATCCAAAAATACTGCTGCAACCCCTCCTCTCTTGTCTAATGCTGATTTAATTCTTTCTATGAGATAGCAACAAGCCGCCTCTGTCGAGTAGTTGCTCCTGAACCCAAATTGCATTGGGTGCAGGAGTTTTTTACTGTTGAGATGTGCCACAAGTTGTTCAGCCACTGCCTTCTCAATTACTTTCGAGGCAGCTGGCAGTATGCTTATCAGCCGATAGTT
This sequence comes from Megalobrama amblycephala, assembly GCF_018812025.1. Classification (NCBI taxonomy): domain Eukaryota; kingdom Metazoa; phylum Chordata; class Actinopteri; order Cypriniformes; family Xenocyprididae; genus Megalobrama; species Megalobrama amblycephala. The sequence goes on from NC_063050.1 coordinate 58,346,126, forward strand.
GCTGATCTCTTTCTTCTCTCCAGCTTTATGTATAGGTATTACTATCACTGTTTTAAAAGCTGAGGGAAACACACTGTCCAATAAAGATTAATAATGCAAAGATTAATAATGCAGGTAATTGGGTACGTGAGACAGTCCTTATGCTGTTTTAACCCTCTGGAGTCTGAGGCTGATTTGGGGCTTGGAGAAGTTTTGACATGCCCTGACATTTGTGCTTTTTTCAGTTGTTCATAAACATATAAATGACAAAAGTGTCATTACACTGTAGTCAGCACAAACTAGGCTACAATAATATGTGAGGAACATGTATGTACATGTTTGTATTTTTGAAGGAATAATGTTTATGCGTGGTTATTGAAAAAACAAAAAACTTAAGTCACTGAAATAAGGCCAAAAAAAGTATATTAAATCTGTGTTCACAAGACTTCTGTGTATTGGAGGTTGTAGACTAGAGTTTTTGCTTCAGAATTATGTAAAAATTATGCTGCCTACTCCTTCATATAAAACAATATATTGATTTAGTTTTTGTAAGACACTTTTTGTCAAGAAACACAGTATGCATGGAGGCATGATTCATCATGAATAATGGGCCATTTACACCTGAGAAGACAAAAGAATCACATAATAATGACCTGAAATGACTTGCATATTAACTCCCTGAGGTCCAAAAACGCGCCGGCGCGTTTTGCAGGATTTTTTTCACATTGCAGCAAAACAGACTTAAAATACTCCGTCATTTCTTGTCATAGAGACATAAGTAATATATCAATTGAAACTATAGAATGTCTTCTTTTATTTGTGTACACTCAGAGTAAAAACACAATGTTGTGCTTTTTGTAAAATAAAGAAAACTAACATGATGCGTGATCTCTCCTCTCCCTCTGAACGAAGTCCAATCTGATAGTTCTCAGAAAATGAAATGTAACTTATGACAAAAAAATGACACTTATGTCTAAAGAAACGTTGAAATGTCAGGTTTTAAATCGTGCAAGTCAAATCGAAAACAAACATTCTGTGATTATGTAATCTGTATGAAAAGAGAGCCATGTCAGAAGTCTGAGATTCAGCTCATTACCCGCTAATGCGGCCACGCCCACGGAGCCAGCGCTATTCAGACGCAAATTCAGAGGCAATATTTGTATGCATTGTCTCAATCGTGTATTTATTGTCTTGAAAAGTGTTTATTTGGATGTTAAAGCCATGGTTAGCGATCTCTAGAAGACATGCCATTAGTTCCTAGTTCCTTTTCTTCTTTATATGAATTTGTGGCCTGAAGGTGTACAGAGCGCCCTCCGGCTGCAAGTATGAATTGAAAACACCATTCCTGAAATGTCCTCTTCTTCTTTAGAATAATTTGTGGACTAAAGGTGTACAGAGCGCCCTCCGGCTGCAAGTATGAATTGAAAACATAGTATCCAGCACTCATAGTGATGACAATAATTATTACTTCTCAGTATAGAAAATTGACATAAATATATAAGAATCCATCAATATTTCTCCAAATGTGCATGCTTTTAAGCTAAAAGCCTATATGAAATGCCATAGAGGTAACATAATTGTTCAGACACTTTGCATCACAGAAATACATTATATTTTAAAGAATATAATAGAATACCATTATTTTAAATTTTAATAATATTTCACAGTATTGCTGTTTATGATGAACTGAGACATTATTACAGAGGTTTTTTTTCACAGCCTACCTGACTGAAAGGCCTCATTAATATGCAAGTCATTTCAGGTCATTATTATGTGATTCTTTTGTCTTCTCAGGTGTAAATGGCCCATTATTCATGCAGATTGAAGCTCTAGCGCAAGTTCTGCCGGGAAGACTCAAATGTTACGTCACTTATTAATTCAGATCTAACCAATCATTATCTAACACTTGGAGTATAAAAGATTGGTACTTAGACTTGTCTGAGTTCGCAGATGCTGACTCAAACTTTCACGTTGGTGCGGGATATAGCGCGTTTAAAATCCAGCCTGTCTCGTCGTTATCCATTAAATCACTGATATTTCAATCTAAAACCCAAGCTTCAGTGAACCACTGTAAAACAATATTCCTCTCTCGATGCATGCACAGACTATTATCGTGATTATCTAAATAATCAAACAGATTACAAAATGTTTGCGTATATTGATGTACTACTCCATGTAAAAATGTTAATTTTAGACGGGGTAGCTACAGTGTCATTTGAGTTCATGTCAGCCTATCATTTCGAATGTTTGAGCTGTTACGGCCATAGGAGAAAGATTCCGTTTAATTTCAGAAGCATGCAGGTTCTCCCTTCACGGATTTCTTTTGTTTTCAAATTTCGTCTCAGCAATATCATCAAAGGGTTAGTCACGGCTGCAATCTTCATCATCCTCGCCTCTTCACTACGGATTAGCCATTTCATCTCAGTGATAAGTATTTTCATCGTGTTATGCACCTTGGTGTCTATTGGGCGAAGAATCGCCTTCTGCTCTCTTTTCACATTCATAATCAGTTATGCAAGCGCACGCATTTGTTAGTCAGAGCACTCGTTAAACGTTGCTTGTAGTGCTTGTACGTATTGTATAGCCTATAGCATGTTGTAATGATCATCCACATATTTCAAGTACCATTCGTTTAGGACAAAACAAAGAATGGCATACCATATCCGGATATCGTTGCAAGGCTCGGAAAACCCCATTGCGGTTTAAACCTTAAAGCAACACACCCACATCATTACATTGTAATGTAGTCTAGATCTTTCTAATGAGACATTGTATTATATATCGAGACATTGTATTATCGAATATTGCAATTCGTCATAAAATCATCAGTTTATTCAAATAATTATTTGGAATTTAATAGTAATTCTAGAACGACTGGGCTGCTGTATGGCATGTAAGAATCTTGGGACATGTGGTCTCCACCTTAACGGTCGGTGCAAAAGAATAGGGATAGGACTCAGGAAGAATTATGTTCATGGATGTGAATATTAACGTTATTGTAGTGTGAAGCAGAGCAGGACCGAATGTTGTGGGAACTGAATGAGGCCGCTGGAGCGATTGCGCAACACACGTCTCACGGGCAGCGGGACTTTTATTATGACAGAGTCGCCGGCGCTGCTTCCGCTTTTCCGGTCATGAGTATGAGGTAACATCTCTGTTTATTATAATTTTAGTGTGTTGAAAATGATGTTATAACATTACTGTGTGCGTTCACTCGGCGGCTGCTATGAGACACTTGTTACACACTGCAGTAAGATAGATCGATTTTATTGAATATCATTGCTGGATGTTTCGTGTTCATAAATGGCATGCATGATAAATTCATTTTAAAACGTATTGTATGATGGAGAAAATGCTGTATTACTGTTAATAAAAATAAAGCTGCATCTGATTATGCTATGTTAGCTACTTGACAAAAATAGTGTTTTTTTCTGAGGCATAGTACTCACCAAAATCAAGGATATTCGATTTAAACAATGACTAATCATGTTGAGCTATTTAAATCAATTGTTTTTAGTCTATAGATATATCAATACAGTTGTTCCCTTGTCTATTAAAATGTGTAATATTTTAAAGCGTCTTGGTGTTTCCATGGTTACTACAAATTAAAACCGGAAACTGAGGTTAATGCGGGTATGACGCCATTGACAGGCGACTCCTCACACGTCCTGGAGCCTTGGTTAAAATTGTAATTTTTTCACAATTTAAATATAGTTGGAAACATTGGGATATTGTAAGTACTCAATTAAACAAAAATAAAACACTGGACTAGTGGTTTTCCGTTATTTACAGCAAAAAATATTACTTATTGCACCTTTAATAAGCGTTTATATTTTCAGGTAAGTATTTAAGTTCAGGAAATGAATAAATTAAATGTAAATAACACTGCATTGTATTCACCGCATAAAACTAAGATCTATTTCAGTGTGAAATTGTGGGTGTCATCGTAATGAGAGACGGATATCAGTGCCAAGCGAATCCCACGGTATAGCTATAAAGGATAAGATGATTCATTCTACCAAAATACTTCCAGTGCTGAAATATTACTCACACTTGTCAGTTTATTTGTCAAATTAAAATCGTGAGATATAGCAGATATGTTTTACTTGGTCTAGCGTCATATCATACTAATCTGCATTTGAGCGTTTAAAGTTTATGCGGTTCTGTGTATTAGTCTGTTGACTGTAAGCTAGATCAAATTATAATATCCTGACGATATTCTAACATTTCATCAATTCGATCTCGCATTGCGCTGATCCCCTACAATTAGCACATCAGTTTTCTGTGTTCGTTACCTAAGCAATAAACGCTGTATGCACAAGGACTTTTGACATAACCCGCGCGTGCCCATCCAAACACATATAGATGGTACACACATTTTGGTGTTCACAGAAAATAGTGTGCTCATCTTCAGGACCTGAACGCATGCAACTTGATCTAATCACTGCAATTTCCTTGACGTGACTATTGTGGATGTGTTCATCGCGATCGTGCTGCCTACCGCATTTCAAACATCTGGATTTATTGCGTTCAGTACTCTGCCCCTGCCTGGTTATAAGCATTTTGCTTGTGCTTATCGCGCCCCATCTCCTGTGCAGGGCTCTTAAGTTTTTCTCTTCACTGAGGTACTGAACAACAATTATCGCATTATCCTTTTGCCAAGGTGCAGAGTTGCAGAGTTCAATAGCTAGCTACGGTTAGCTAATAAAGCATTACCAAGTATGCGTTTTCCTTTCTTCAATAGCATTATGACAAGGTTTTCTCAGTCTTCATCTGTATCTATGTAATTTAGTATTCTCATACCTATCTGTTATGCTATCTAGTTAACTTTCTTTTGGGGGTTCTCTCGGCAGGTTCTGACTGCTAGATGGAGTCCTGTTGGCTAAGTTCCGTCAAGCCACTAGCATGGTTTAGAAATTTTCCTAACAGCAGATGAAGAGGACTGCTGTGTGCTCAATGCTCAACTCAAATGCTCATTACAATCAGTAATTTTCTGCAAATACTGGTGGTGGTGGTATGTTTCTCGTTTTCATCATTGCTTCCGTATTTTTAGCTTCTATAGCTTTTACATATTTTCTATCGTGGCCTTGCCTTCGTGTGGCCTATCGTGGCCTTGTCTCAAAGTGACTCAAATGTTACGTCACTTATTAATTCAGATCTAACCAATCATTATCTAACACTTGGAGTATAAAAGATTGGTACTTACACTTGTCTGAGTTCGCAGATGCTGACGCAAACTTTCACCTCCATCCTCCCCACCACCACCAGGATGGTCCCTGTCCATACTCCCCGGGGGTTGGCTACGCCCCTGCCTTCAGCTTCAGGCAGGAAACGCAAAGTCTGCAACCCTCAAGACGTGAGCTACGAAAGGGGCCTACGCCAAAGATCATTAACCTTATATATTCTGCTTGCTGTTTGGTAATAAATATCAGTGTTACGTTATCTTGCCTCCCGAGTCTTTCTGGTAGAAGTTATATTTATTGTCATCACTATGAGTGCTGAATACTGTGTTTTCAATTCATACTTGCAGCCGGAGGGCGCTCTGTACACCTTTAGGCCACAAATTCATATAAAGAAGAACGGCATGTCTTCTAGAGATCGCTAACCATGGCTTTAACATCCAAATAAACACTTGTCAAGACAATAAATACACGATTGAGACGATGTATACATGTATTGCCTCTGAATTTGCGTCTGAATAGCGCTGGCTCCGTGGGCGTGGCCGCATTAGCGGGTAATGAGCTGAATCACGGACTGTTTGTTTTCGATTTGACTTGCACGATTTAAAACCTGACATTTCAACGTTTCTTTAGACATAAGTGTCATTTTTTTGTCATTAGTATTCATAATTTACAGTTCATTTTCTGAGAACTATCAGATTGGACTTCCTTCAGAGGGAGAGGAGAGATCACGCATCATGTTAGTTTTCTTTATTTTACAAAAAGCACAACATTGTGTTTTTACTCTGAGTGTACACAAATAAAAGAAGACATTCTATAGTTTCAATTGATATATTACTTATGTCTCTATGACAAGAAATGATGGAGTATTTTAAGTCTGTTTTGCTGCAATGTGAAAAAAATCCTGCAAAACGCGCCGGCGTGTTTTCTGACCTCAGGGAGTTAAAAAGACTGTGTTAAGTCCCCACTTATCCTTTGCCTTTGAATTAGACAGAGAGGAGATGATCTGATGTACTTTCAGTTCATTAATGCAGTCAAATTTAAGACCTTGTTGATTATTGGCTAAATTTTCTGGAATATTATTGACATTAAATTTTCGTTGCAGTTCTAAACATGAGTCAATAAAATAACAGTTAAAACTATTTGCTACATCTACATTATCCTTTAGGATTTCTCCATTTATTGCCAACTCTATCTTTTCATTTTGATATTGATCTTTACCCATTAATTTATCAATTGTTTTCCACAACTTTTGAGTATTCCCGTGTACTTGTCGAATGTGGTCTAAAAAATCATTTGCCTTAGCCTTTCTTACCTGTGATATAGCTTTATTTCTTAAACTTTTGTGTGGCGACCAGGGCGGGCGAGAGCCGTGAGGGAATGGCGAGAGGCCGGTGGCGCGAGAGTTAACGAGCTACACCTGGGAGGCGCACCGGCCTTGAGTCTCTCACGGAGGAGCTCCGGAGGCATAAAAGGAGGAGCGACGACCGTGAAGGACGAGAGAGGACCAGGCCTGGACTTTACGTTATGTTTTATTATGTTTGGGTGGCCGGCAGACGTCCGCGAGGGTCTGCCAGCATTACTTTCGTTTTGTTTGTTTATTTTGAGATTAAAGTTTTGTTGAATGTTCGCCGGTTCCCGCCTCCTTCTTCCCACATCTACTAACCGTGTTACATTTTGTATATTAGATGGTCTGTAGTTAATTTTGATTTTATAGCTCTACAATGCACTGTCTGACACAATTCTGTAGTAGACGGTTACGTGGTTATAATTTTCTCTCTAATATTGTCAATCTTGCAAGTAAAGAAGTTCATAAAGTCATTACTGCTGTGCCCTTTGGAAACATCAGAAGTTGAATCTTTATTTCACGTTAATTTAGCCACTGTATCAAATAAATACTTAGTGTTGTGTTTGTTTTCCTCTGAGAGATTTAAAAAATAAGTAGATCTAGCAGTTTTTAAGGCCTTTCTGTATGCAAAAATGCTTTCTTTCCACGAAATGCGAAAAACGTATAGTTTCGTTTTCTTCCAGCTGCGCTCCATTTTTCTGGCTGCTCTCTTAAAGACCCCAGTGTGCTCGTTGTACCACTGCGTTGAACTAATTTCTCATATTTAAATCAGTTCATGTGAGTACAGTGGTTCTATATTAATATTATAAAGTGACGGGAATATTTTTGGTGTGCCAAAAAAACAAAATAACGACTTATTTAGTGATGGCTGATTTCAAAACACTGCTTCAGGAAGCTTCGGAGCGTTATGAATCAGTGTATCGAATCATGAATCAGATCGCGGTTCAAACCCACCAAACTGCTGAAATCACGTGACTTTGGCGCTCTGAACCGCTGATTCGACACGCAGCGTTTTGAAATCGGCCATCACTAAATAAGTCGTTATTTTGTTTTTTTGGCCCACCAAAAATATTCTTGTTGCTTTATAATATTAATATTGAACGACTGTACTCACACAAACTGATTTAAATATGTTTTTAGTACATTAATGGATCTTGAGAGAGGATGTCATGCTGGCTATGCAGGCCTCACGGAGCCATCGGATTTCAATTAAAATATCTTAATTTGTGTTCTGAAGATTAATGAAGGTCTTACGGGTGTGGAACGGCATGAGGGTAAGTAATTAATGACAGAATTTTCATTTTTGGGTGAACTAACCCTTTAAATTGTAATAATATTTCACAAAATTACTGTACTTAAAGAACCTTTGAATTATTCACTTGCTTGCATGATTCCCTCTAGAAAAAAGTGAATAAATGTTTATAAACATATTGATCTATGACTAATGCTGTGGTTTACTTGTTTACAAAATCTGTCATTTTAATTGCAAAAAACACAACAATAACAACAACAAAAAAAGTGCAAAATCCTGGAGGGACTGTAATAGTGTCATGTCCCTGGGCCGATCTGTCAGTTGTTCCCCTGTGTTGTGCGAGAGGGGAAATAAGAGCTATTGCTTTAAGACTACTATTTACGGGTGTTGTAGTCCTTAGCGAAATGCTTCAAGGGTTAATGCAGTTCAGACTAAGCGTGCTCGTGTGATAAAAATATTCTCTCGCTGTGCTGTGCAAAAGGAAGATTCTCCGTTGTTTTTCTGTTAGTTCATTCAAGTCGATCCACCCAGGAGTTATTGTGAACTGTAACCCTGACAACTTCACCCTGCAAGAATAAGTAAAATTGCATATTGGTAAATTTTGTTTCACTCATCATTGCCCGAACGCGAACTAACGACCTGTTACACCCGGTGTGAAGGGCCGAAGCGGAGAAAGTAACACTGGGGGCTCGGTCCGGGATTTGTTCGTCGCAAGTTGTGAGTCATATGGACATTTTAAGCTACTAAACTGAATCAGACGTTGTCAGAAGAAACGAAAATGACGGAAGCTCGGGAAAGAGCGCGAATGGTGAGTAACGTTAAACACTCACATGTAAATACGAGCAGCCTGTGGAATCCGACGATATTAACGGAGAATGAAGGAAAACGGACATCTCTTTCATTTGCCGACTGGCTGAATGAGTTGGATGCTCAAGAATCAAAGACTTGTAGTAATAATAATCCATTTAAACCCAGTTCTGCTCTGTGTGATGCCTCAGCTTCAGTAAACAAGTCTGCATATTTCTATGAGCCGCTCTTATCACAGCAAACAGTGAGAGAAACGAATCCATTTAGAAGTGCTGTGGAAAATGAGTTAATGCACGACAGTGGGATTGATACGCAGCATTATATACAGAGTACACCTGCAAATTTGAACTGCTCACACTTCACGTATGGAGGGCTAACAGCTAAAAAGATGTTTCAAGGTGCACCTGTAATGAATCGCCAGCCCTGCTGCTGTGATGCTCGTATAGCTCAGCATGACAAGCGTGAGACTGAAGCTAAATCTCTGTATACAAATGATGATGATGAGCGTTGTTTTCCTGAGTTCACTAGATCTAGCCAGCATGGAAGGAAGTCACGGCAGACATTCCATGATCTATCGTCGGACAGTGGAGAGGAATGCGGTGTTCACAGAGAAAGGATCCCCACATTACAGCCAGGTCAGTTTGATGGTTCCACTTCATGGAGAGAGTTTCTAAGTCGCTTTGTGGATTGCGCTAGAGCTAATCACTGGTCTGAGAGAACAATGACTATGCAGATGAGGTTCTGTTTAGTGGGTGCATCGGGTGCAGTAATCCACAAGAACCCCAGGTCAGGCCGCTGGGATTATGCTCGTATAGTGGAGGAAGTAGAAGCTGCATATGGTCCATCATCTGAACATGCTGCTGCCATTGGAATAGAGCTGAGGCAGAGGGTGCGTAAGGCAGGTGAGCTACTCCATGTGCTCAGAGATGACATTTATGAGAAAGTTTCCATTGTATACGCAGATCGCCCTGAGAGGGAACAGGACTCAATCAGTGTGGAGGTGTTCACTAACACGATGGGAGATGCTGAGATTGTGCAACGGCTGCTGGAGGAGCGCCCACGTACCCTGGCTCGCGCCTACGAGGTACCTGCACACAGGTACGAGACCACACGTCAAACAGCCGCTAGTGTTACACAACTCATGCAGTCTGCTACAAGAACGGAATGGAGAGCTAGAGCCGCTGCGCTGCGAGAATGCCCTGAACAAAGTGAAAGCGATGAAAACAGTTCAGTGTCGTTGACTCCTAAACATAGACAGAAGCATTTAAAATCAGAGTTTAAACCAAGATCACTGCAATTTCACAAAAGGGGAAAAATTAGGTGGGAAGAGATTGTGCGTCACAACTGCCATGTTATCGGCCACATGAGACGGAACTGTCCTTCTCCTAGGCTTAACCTTTTCTTTTCGTTCTTCTCTTTAACGTTTAAGGACTTTTCCTTGCTCGATCATTTGCTCTCGATTGCTCCTGTCTGCCTCGCTGCCTCTGCCTCGCTGCTGGTGTTTGCGTCTCCATATAGCTTTGTTTTCTCTTACTTTTATTGAATCTCTTATTTTTATTCATTGTTGCTTTTATTATTATTATTGCCTACCACATTAATCTGACGTCGCTAGCCTGTAATCTTTGAATCTAAATCGCTGTTACAACGCGTTTGCATCTCGCTTGTTAACTTGTTATCAGTCTTGCGCGCTCCTTTTCAATGCGTTCATCGAACAGCTGTGGTAACTCGGATCAGTCTACAGTGGTAACTCGGATCAGTCTACAAACACGGTGAGTCATGTCATCCTTTCCCACTGTTATCTCCTGTTCAGTTTGTCACATGTTCAGTGTAGCTCTCTCTGTCAGCGACGAGGGATTTACATGTCATAAATGTAGGGAAATAGTCAGGCTGACAGAGAGAATCTCAGAATTAGAGACACGCATCCAAACTTTAATCGAGGATAGTAAGAATGCAGGGGGTTCAGATACTGTTTTGGATGCGACTAGCTTAGTGAACTCTGTACATTGTTCGGTCCCGGCTGTAGAGTCCGCGCAGCAGGGCACTTGGGTAACGGTGAGGCGGCCTAGCCGCGGAAAACATCACTCTTCCGTTCCATTAAGAACATCAAACAGGTTCTCCCCACTCAGTGACGCACCCACTGAGAATCCTGTTGAAAGTGCCCTAGTTATTGGCGATTCTATTACACGGAACGTGAAAATAGAGACACCAGCCACCAAGGTCACATGTTTGCCGGGAGCCAGAGCACCTGACATCAAAGCAAATTTAAAAGTGCTGGCTAATGCTAATCGTAAATACTCTAAAATTATTATTCACGTCGGCACAAATGATGTTCGACTTCGCCAATCGGAGATCACTAAAATTAACATTAAAGAGGTGTGTGAACTCGCAAGTACAATGTCAGGAGAAGTAATTTGTTCTGGCCCTCTTCCTGTTCGTAGGAGTGATGAGATAGTTAGCAGATTATCATCACTCAATGGCTGGCTGTCTAAGTGGTGTCCGCAGAATAATATAGGTTTCATAGACAATTGGAAAAGCTTTTGGGGCAGACCTGACCTGTTGAAAAGAGATGGTATTCATCCGTCCCGGGATGCTGCTGCTCTTCTCTCTAGTAATATGGCACATAGTCTCAGAACTAAAACATGACAAACTGGGGCCCAGGACAGGAAGCAGACAGACTGGCTAAACCGACCGTCTGCTAGCTGCCTCACTTTACAGAAGTCAGATAATTCCCAACACATAGAAACTCTTGCACCTAGATATTATCACATAGAGACTGTGTCTGTACCCCGAATTAGTAAAAACAAAAAACTTCCAAACCCATTTAATGGTAAAAATTTAATTGATGTTCAACAAATAAAAAATAGAGATAATAATGATAAACAAATGATAAAGCTTGGGTTGTTAAATACTAGATCACTTTCTTCAAAAGCACTTATTGTAAACGATATTATCACAGACAATAATTTAGATGTGCTGTGTTTGACAGAAACCTGGCTAAAACCAGACGATTACACTACTTTAAATGAGTCTAGTCCTCAAGGTTATGATTATCGACACAATCCTCGACAGAAAGGAAAAGGGGGAGGTGTTGCTGTAATTTATAGTAATATTTACAGTATCAGCCAGAAGTCTTTCAAATATAATTCCTTCGAAGTGATGGTGCTTTATGTAACATTATGTAAGTTGACATTTGTGTTGGCTACTGTATACAGGCCACCAGGGCACAATACAGACTTTATCAAAGAGATTGCCAATTTTCTATCAGAATTAGTACTAGCTGCAGATAAAGTCCTTGTTGTTGGTGATTTTAATATCCATGTAGATAATAAAAAAGACTCACTAGGATTGGCATTTACAGACATTCTAAACTCTATTGGTGTTAGACAACACGTGTCGGGACCCCCTCACTGTCGTAATCATACTTTAGATCTAATATTGTCACATGGAATCGATATTGATGCCGTTGAAATTCTGCAGCAGAGTGACGACATCTCAGATCATTATCTAGTCTTGTGTATACTACATTTAGTCAAAGAGGCTAAACTGCCTCCCTGCCATAAATATGGTAGAACCATCACTTCTACCACTAAAGATTGCTTTATAAATAATCTTCCTGATCAGTTTCATCGCCTTAGCATACCAGACAGCTTAGAAGACCTCGATATTGCAACAGAAACTATTGCCTCTGTCTTTTCCAGCACATTAGACTCAGTTGCTCCTTTGTGTTTAAAAAAGTTTAAGGAAATTAATCCAACACCATGGTACAATGAGCACACTCGGGCCCTAAAAACAGCAGTTAGAAAAATGGAGCGCAGCTGGAAGAAAACAAAACTAGAAGTATTTCGCATTTCGTGGAGAGAGAAAATGACTGAGTACAGAAAGGCCTTAAAAACTGCTAGATCTGCCTATTTTTCAAAACTTTTAGAAGAAAATAAACACAACCCTAGGTATTTATTTGATACAGTGGCTAAATTAACAAGAAATAAAGCTTCAACTTCTGATGTTTCCAAAGAGCACAGCAGTAATGACTTTATGAACTTCTTTACTTGCAAGATTGATAATATTAGAGAAAAAATAACCATGCAACCGTCTACTACAGTATCGTGTCAGACATTGCATTGTAGTGTCCCTAAAGAAAAATTCAATTCATTTACTGCTTTAGGAGAGGAAGAATTGTCTAAACTTGTTAAATCATCAAAATCATCCACATGTATGTTAGACCCTATACCGACTAAGCTATTGAAAGAGATGCTTCCAGAGGTTATAGATCCTCTTCTTAATATTGTTAATTCATCTTTATCACTAGGATACGTACCAAAAACCTTTAAGCTGGCTGTTATTAAACCTCTTATTAAAAAACCACAACTTGATACTAGAGAATTAGTCAATTACAGGCCGATCTCAAATCTCAATTTTCTGTCAAAAATACTAGAAAAGGCCGTTTCATCACAACTACGTTCCTTTTTAGAAATAAATAGTATCTGTGAAGATTTCCAGTCAGGATTTTAGACCGTACCATAGTACTGAGACTGCTCTCATTAGAGTTACTAATGATTTGCTCTTATCATCAGATCGTGGTTGTATCTCTCTATTAGTGTTAGTGGATCTTAGTGCTGCATTTGACACTATCGATCACAATATTCTTCTAAACAGACTCGAAAATTATGTTGGCATTAGTGGAATTGCATTGGCATGGTTCAAATCATGCTTATCTGACCGTTATCAGTTTGTAGTAGTAAACGATGAGATGTCATATCAATCACAAGTAAAATATGGAGTACCACAAGGCTCAGTACTAGGACCGTTGCTTTTTACTCTGTACATGCTACCCTTGGGAGATATCATTAGGAAGCATGGCGTTAGTTTTCATTGTTACGCTGATGATACTCAGCTCTATATTTCTTCGCGCCCTGACGAAAATCACCAATTCGCTAAATTAACAGAATGTATAGCTGATATAAAAAACTGGATGACCAGTAATTTCCTACTACTAAATTCAGGAAAAACAGAGATTCTAATTTTTGGACCGAAAACATCTTCACGCAATAATCTAGAATACTGTCTAACACTTGATGGCTGCTCTGTTAAGTCTTCGTCGTCAGTTAGGAACCTGGGTGTGCTCTTTGATACCAATCTTTCATTTGAAGGCCATGTTACTAGCATCTGTAAAACTGCATTCTACCATTTGAAAAATATATCTAAACTACGACATATGCTTTCAATGAAAAATGCAGAACAGTTAGTTCATGCATTTATGACCTCAAGGCTAGACTACTGTAACGCTCTACTGGGTGGTTGTTCTGCTCGCTTGATAAATAAACTACAGCTCGTACAAAATGCAGCAGCTAGAGTTCTTGAGAACTAGGAAGTATGACCATATTAGCCCAGTTCTGTCATCACTGCATTGGCTTCCTGTTAAACATCGTATAGATTTTAAAATCTTGCTAATTACTTACAAAGCACTAAATGGTTTAGCTCCCCAGTACCTAAGCGAGCTCTTAATACATTATAGTCCTTCACGTTTATTGCGATCTCAGAATACAGGCCAGCTGATAATACCTAGAATATCAAAATCAACTGCAGGCGGTAGATCCTTCTCCTATTTGGCACCTAAACTCTGGAACAATCTTCCTAGCATTGTTCGGGAAGCAGACACACTCTGTCAGTTTAAATCTAGACCAAAAACGCATCTCTTTAACCTGGCATACACATAACACATTATCAATTTATATTTTCAAATCCGTTAAAGGATTATTAGGCTGCATAAATTAGGTCAGCTGGAACTGGGAACACTTCCTATAACACCAGATATACTCGTTACATCAGAAAAAGAATGGCATCTACGCTAATATTAGTCTTTCTGTTTATTCGGAGGTTTACCGTAGTCAACCGGATCTGGGCCGTATCCAGCTGAGACCAAGGACCGGTGCCATGACACGACCACAACGCAGCCCTGAAGTATCAGCAGAGATCGAGTCAACTAGATCATCCATTGTGAAGACATCATCAACACGACAGCCAGTGCCACAGTTCCTCAACAGACCGTCCATACCGGCGTGATGAATACGATCCTCAACTGGACACGACCACAACGCAGCCCTGAAGTATCAGCAGAGATCGAGTCAACTGGATCATCCACTGTGAAGGCCTCATCGACACGACAGCCAGTGCCACAGTTCCTCAACAAACCGTCCATACCGGCGTGATGAATACAATCCTCAACTGGATTGAACTGGAATAAATACTTTGAATGTTCCGATCCTATCAGACTTATGATAGCAACCTGATTGTAACAAAGCACTGTTCGCCAGAGGAGAACTGGCCCCCCGACTGAGCCTGGTTTCTCCCAAGGTTTTTTTTTTCTCCATTTTAACACCTATTTGCCACTTGTTTGCCACCTGATGTCACCTGATGGAGTTTGGGTTCCTTGCCGCTGTCGCCTTTGGCTTGCTTAGTTGTGGACACTTGACATTTGATATTCAATAGTAATGACATTTATTCAACAGTGCTTCTGATCTGCCTGCATTGACACTATTATTTAAGAGCTGCTGTGCAGCCAAATTATGTACCAGTTATCAATGTAAAGCTGCTTTGACACAATCTGCATTGTAAAAAGCGCTATATAAATAAAGGTGACTTGACTTGACTTGACTTGACTTAACCTACCATGTGTAGCTCCAGTGCCACCCCAGGTTACAGAAATCCAACCTGCCTCTACAGTTCTCAGAGTCAAGGGGAGTGGTCCTGAGATGTGTATACACACACTGCTGTATGACATGGAGGTATGTGCTCTTCTAGACAGTGGGGCCAGGAGGAGTGTATTACCCAGACACTGCTACAAGACCATTAAAGCAGATGTAAGACCCCCACTCAAGCTCTCTACTGTGCATGCTCTGCAGGGAATAAGCCCTATAAATGTCGAAGTCCTTGGGGAAGTCGACGTCCCGATTCAAGTTGGAACCCATACTGTCAGTGTAAATTTCATTGTGGCAGATGTAGCTGAGGGCACAGAAGCCATCTTGGGCCATCCATTCTTGGAGCAACCATGAGCACGTCTTGACTTTGGCAGCAAGAAAATTGTATTGTTTGGTGAGCAGATACCATACTTCGACCCAAGAAACAAACCACGAGCACATGTAGTTCGGATATCACGCACAGCTATCCTTGAGGCAGGGCGTGAATATATTGTGCCAGGCAATGCACATTTCCGGGAGCAGGTGCAGGGCAATGTGCTGTTGAGTCCAACTAAAGGTTTCATGGAGAAGCACCGGGTGATGGTGGCATGAATTGTAGTTGATGCCCATTCAAGTAATCAAATTCCCATCAGATTGTATAACCCAGGCACCATCGCTGTGAAGGTGAAAAGGGGAGTCATTACTGGAATTCTCCAGCCCGCTGATGTAGTTCGAGCCACAAACCCTGAAATACTCCCTTCAGATCCACTTCCTGCTGTTGTTCCAAGTCATCTGGAGTCCTTGTATGCAGAAAGTACGATGGAACTGGAAGAGACAGAGCGGCGCAAACTGGCAGAGTTGCTTAATGCCTACAGTGATGTCTTCTCTACAGGCCCCACAGATCTTGGTCGCACTAACTTGGTGCAGCATGACATTCAAACCCGGCCTGGTCCACCTGTAAAACAACCACCGTGTAGAATGGCCTCTGGAAATCAGCAAAGTGCAGATGAACAAATTCAGCAAAATCTAAACGCTGGTTTAGCCTCCCTGAGCAATAGCAGCTGGGCTTCACCCATCGTAATGGTGCAAAAGAAAGACCAGACATACCGATTGTGCGTGGATTACAGGGTTCTGAATGAGCGCACTATCAAGGATGCTTATCCACTTCCACGAATTCAGGACACCCTCGATACCCTGTCAACGGCAAAATGGTTCAGCACATTAGACCTAGCCTCAGGTTACTGGCAAGTGGAATTGACTCCAGGGGCAAGACAGGCTGCCGCATTCTGCAGCAGGAAGGGATTATTTGAGTGGAATGTGATGCCCTTTGGCCTATGTAACGTGCCGGCAATGTTCCAGCATTTAATGGACCGAGTCTTAGCTGGAATGCAGTGGGAGATCTGTCTGGTCTACTTAGACGACATTATTGTGCTGGGAAAAGATGTGAAGGAAATGCTTCAACGACTAGCACAAGTGTTCGAGAGGCTGCGTCAAGCCAACCTAAAACTAAAACCAACCAAGTGTTGTCTCTTCCGCTGCCAGGTGGCCTACCTAGGACACATAGTCTCAGAGCGGGGTATTACCACCGACCCCCAAAAAGTGCAGAAAATTCAGCAGTGGCCACAGCCCAGAAATGTTAATGAGGTCCGACAATTTGTAGGTCTCGCATCCTACTATCGGCGATTTGTCAAAGACTTCGCCACAGTTGCCAAACCTCTTCACGACCTTCTCAGGAAACATGCTCGATTGCACTGGACTCCAGAGTGTCAGCTGGCCTTTGATAAGCTGAAGGAGCTACTCACTACTGCCCCTATTCTGGGTTACCCTATGGACAGTGGTGATCTCATTCTTGACACCGATGCCAGCAACTTTGGAATCGGGGTTGTGTTGTCCCAACTCCAACAGGGTGGGGAACATGTACTGGCATATGGTAGTCGGAGTTTGACTCCAACCGAACAGAATTATTGCACCACTCGGAGGGAGCTGCTGGCAGTGGTGGAGTCCACAGCACGGTTCCATCAATACCTGCTGGGCAAACATTTTACGGTGCGCACAGACCATAGCAGCCTACAGTGGCTAATAAGAATGAAGGAACCAGAAGGACAGTTAGCCCGGTGGCTTGAGAAGCTGGGGGAGTATGATTTCAGGGCTGTGCATCGTCCTGGGCACTGTCACGGAAATGAGGATGTGCTGTCCCATAGGCCATGCCGTTCAACTTGCCCCTGCAACCTTGAAGAATCCTCCTTAAGTGGTCCCCAGATCCAACACAGGGCCATCCAGTGTGACCTCTTCAATGAACCTGAAAATAATGTAGTGAACAGCACATTCTAGGGCCCAGTTTATGGCCGGGCCCCTCTCTGTCCGTAACAGCGGACAAAGGTTTGCTACATTTTGATTGGATCTTGGTGGACTAACACAAACAAACTGTCCAACGCCATCAGATAAAGATGTAAGGACAACATCCAGACCTCTCATGGAGGACAAGAAGAAGATCTCTTGTACCAAGCCTGGGAAGGACAGGACTTCTCATTGGTCCACAGGCAGTTTCTGCCCTTCACCCATTGTTTTATGGTGCTGAATTATCTACACCTTCTACCTTATTTTAATTATTCTCAGGTTAGGTAAAGAAAGTCGAATCTGCCCTAATTCATAAGTAATTGAAATCTCATACTCACAAAATAGGTCTGCAGCAGACTTCTCCGTGGTCTGTTCAGCTCAGTTTAGAAATCAGAGACTTATTGCTGACGAGCTTCTTAGTTATAAGTAATATAGTTTTATTGATTACAGGTTAAGTAGTTTACATACAAGACACTAATATAGTAATAAGGTAAAATAAAATAAAATAAAATTACAGTTAACACTTAGGTTACAAGCGTTTGTCTGCAGGAGGTGCTAACAGCAAGTTATCTAACACCGGAGATGCCGTTCATCAAGAAGCAGCGTCTGACCTGTTGCTTTTCTCTTAACCTTTTATAGACAACACAAACCACTGATGTAACGACACATAAAAGTCCCCTCATAAATCATCAGTCTTTTACAGTCAATTGGTCGAGTCCAAAATCAGGGGCTGTCATAAGCTCTGGAAAACACCTCAAAATTTGTCTATAAATAGCCCACTGTTCTTTGGTCCTTCTTCTTTGGGCCCTTTTGCACTGCTGTCGCCGCTTCCTCGTCTGCAACACATCACTTCAAGGTAATACCTGTTTTTCTATCTAATACATGTTTTCTTCTCTCTAATCTACTAACATATTACTAACAAATGCATTATAATAGCAGTTGTTGTTTTTTCTTAATACATGATTAATACACAGTTTAATAAAGGCATTACAATACCAGTTGTCTGCCGTTTTTCTTAAGTAACTAGTATATACTTCAATAAAGCTGTTACAAAACCTGTTGTCTGTCATTTTTTTACTAAGTAATTAGTATATGCTTTAATAAAGGCACTACAATACCACTTGTATGTCATTTTTTTAACACAAACTTCTGTGGTTGGAATTTCTTTTTACTTTCCAATTCATAAACTGTTTGTTTTTATACAAAAGTTATCTCTTACAATCTTTTTTTTTACACATCAATTTCCAATTCATAAACTGTTTGTTTTTATACAAAAGTTATCTCTTACAAACTTTTCTTTAACACATCAATTTCCAATTCATAAACTGTTTGTTTTTATACAAAAGTTATCTCTTACAATCTTTCCTTTTACACATCAATTTCCAATTCATAAACTGTTTGTTTTTATACAAAAGTTATCTCTTACAAACTTTCCTTTTACGCATCAATTTCCAATTATTGCTATTCCTGCCAATATCTCAATAAACATTTTCTTTAATTAATTTATGTTGTTGTGTCCTTCTTTTTATTAATTTACTATTCTTATAGGTAATGTGTATTTCCAATATCAAAGTTGCATCATTCTAATGAGACAGGGCGTGGCTATCAACAACACCATCTAGAGACTACTTTTCTAAGGATGGCCAGAGACTGCCATAAAAATTCCTTGGGACCTTAGCAGCAATGGGTGAAACAAAGAGAGATCACAAAGATCCATCCAAATCCATTCAAAACTATGTTTGAAAACCTTAGAACTGATGCAAACTACACATCCATTTCACACTTATTCACAGAAATAAGTATTCTCAGTGACAGCCATTTGTAGTGCAACATCTGATACAAATACAGCGGTTAATGTACAATTGAATGACAGTTCGATCTTTTTCCATCATGTTTAGTCTCTATTTGTTTAGAATATTGCCAAAGGTATTCTGGTGGTGGTTTGGAAAGTGAGAAATGCATTGGTAAACTTTAAAGACACTGTAAAGACTTCCAACTTTGTGCTTTATGCAAATGAGTTCCACAGGGGAGAGAAGGGTGGGCCACACTGTGTGTGTCCCCTCTGATGCCAGTAGCCAATCACAGCACTCGAATGGATAAGCGCCAAATTGCAATCTCCTCCTCATCGGAAAGGGATAAAGGTACCCTTTCAACAGACACTCCTTGTTCTGAGTCCCGGCTTGCGAAGCTGAGACACAACAGATACACGGTTCTGAGTCTGCCCTTCAAACAGGGAAAGACATAACAGATATTGTTCTGGGTCTCAACTCTGTAAGGAGTGAGACATTAACAGATAGTTCTGAGTCCCGGCTTGCGAAGCTGAGACACAACAGATACATCGTTCTGAGTCTGCCCTGCGAAGGGAGAAGACATAACAGATATACCGTTGTGAGCCTCTGGTCCATCCAGAAGAGACAACAACAGATCCCGTGATCTGAGCCTACAGCTTGTGAGGCAGCAACAGAGACGACCACGTTCTGAGCCTCTAGCTTGTGAGGAAAGAGACATCAACAAACACTACGTTCAGAGTTTCCGTCCAGCGAGACAGTAACGACATCTGCAACAAGGTTAAGCTCAGGAGAGCAAACCTTCACTTCAAGGTACCTTCGTCTGCGTGTTCCAGATTGTTAAGGACCTTCTGCACCTACACCAGGGCCTCATCTGCGTGTTCCAGATTTTAGGACCCTTTGGTGCTCCAGGAGATCAGCATCCCACAGAGCTTTGTGTTCAAGACTGTTGAAACAGATTCTGGCTCCTCTCCCCACTGCCATGTCACCCAGCACAACCAGTGGAAGACGTCACCGTCATCGGACTCGACCAAGTGGAACGTAAATATCACTTAACCAGACCTCTTTCCAGAGACCTTGGCATTGTTGTATATTATCAGTATATAATTTCCTAATTTCCATTAGATGTAATATAGCTGATGTTAGTTAATAACAAATAATCTTTCGTTTATTTGTTTGGTGCATAATAAGGTTCTCCACCTTATTATTTTCGGAGAAACAGTTTATCTTTCCATAAGATAGCGTAACTCTTCCATAGCCACACCCAACTTAATCACTTGTATTCTATGTATCTTATGCACTTTATTCCTTTATCATTCATGGTATTCATTTAGTAGTTGTGTTAGTTATTCTTGTTTATCTTTTTGTTAATAAAATTGATTTTATTACACTTGTGTCTTCCTTGTGCTGAAAATACAGAAGAGGTTCTACAAGTTAGCAATATCACCAATCTTTCAGATAAATCAGCTGACCACTTTACATTAATTCTAAATGAATGAAAGCCCCTGTTGGGAGTGTTCTCATGCTGCCAAGGTAAAAGACCTTGACTGGTGCCCTGAACTAGGGAAAGAGGGGAAAGTGGTCATCTGATGTACTCATAACCACACCTTAAGAGATGTGTGATCCAAAAATCACAACGTCAGCGGTAACGTGAGTACCAATCCCTATTTTACTTCACATCCTTGGATGGACAAAGTAAAAATCACTACAATAATGCACCTGGAACTGTTACTCCGCAGTCCTGTCTAGTGGGGGTAGTACAACCCATCCTTACCACAAGTGCCGCTCCATTCGTTGGGTGGACCACTGAGGAACTGTGCTGTGCCCAAGCTGCTGACTCTGATATTTCTCCCATTAAAAGGTGGATGGAGAGTGGCGAGGAGTGACCCTCCTGGGAAGATGTGTCACCCTGCAGGCTGGCAACAAAGGCCTACTGGAGCCAGTGGCAGAGACTCTACCTAAAGGATGGCATTCTGGTACGACGCTTCTACCTGATGGAGGGCCCTGAGTTTTACCCCCAGATTATTCTGCTGCGAGTTTTCTGGGAAGATGTCATGCACCAGATGCACGAGGGGCCAGTGGGTGGACATTTTGGTGTGGAACGTACGCTGTTCCGGCTGCAGACAAGGTATTATTGGTACAAAATGCGTGAAGACGTTTCACTCTGGTGTCACACATGTACCAGCTGTGCTGCAAAGGCTCGACCACTAAAGAGGCCCCAAACACCCATGGGCACTGTGCGAGTGGGTGCCCCTATGGAAAGGATTGCTGTCGATTTGATGGGCCCCATGAATGAAACAGAATATTTCAATCTTTACATTCTTGTGGTGCAAGATTATTTCACCAAATGGGTGGAAGCTTACCCCCTGCCCAATGACCAGGCTGTCACTGTAGCAGAGGTTATAGTCGCTGAATGGGTCTGCCGTTATGGAGCACCTTTTACACTCCATAGTGACCAAGGAACCAATTTTGAATCAGAGGTCTTCCAAACAATGTGTGAAATGCTAGACATTGACAAGACCCGTACAACACCTTTCCGACCTCAGTCGGATGGGCAGGTCGAGTGCTTCAACGCCACTCTACAGAAAATCCTAGCCACAACTTCGGAGCGATGCCATTGGGATTGGGACCTCATGGTCCCTTATGCTGTGATGGCTTATCGAGCGACAAATAACAGTTCCACTGGTTTCACCCCAAACATGATGCTCTTTGGGCGGGAGATAACAGAGCCCATTGACCTGGTCGCAGGGAAGCCCCCCGACGACACACTGACTAAAACATTCCCACAATATGTGGTTCAGATGAGAGAAAGGTTGGAGTTGGCACATCGAGTCGCAAGGGATGCATTAGGCCAATCTGTGGAGCGTGCTAAAAAGCATTATGATAAAAGAGCTGCCAGGACACATTACAAGGTCGGTGATGCAGTGTGGTACCTTGTAAAAGGAACCAGTAAAAACGAGTAAAAAACAAGATCAGGAAGTTTCTCCCCAATTATGATGGACCTTACTTTATCCTGGGACACCTGGACGATTTAGTGTACCAGATCCAGAGAAGCCCAAGGGCCAAAGTAAAAGTTGTTCACCATGACAAGCTCAAACCTTACCATTCTCGGCAACCCCTGGAGAACAGCTGGGTGTTTAAAGACTCAGAAATTTGGCAACCGCAGGAAGTTCCTGCCCCAAACCTGGAAGCCGATGGAGCTGAACTTGACTTGGATCTGTTTGGTCTCTTCACAGAGGAAAATTACAGCGGCACAGACAGTATGCCTTCCCTGGATGACACCGGTGTGTCTATGTTAGAGCAGGACCCAAAAGATGTTCAGTGGACTGAAGGTAGCACGGTGCAACAGGATTCAGCAGGGACTGTTAACGGCCAAACGAGGGGTAGGCCGCAACGAGTCAGGAGACCTCTGAGGAGGTTTGGGGACTGGACTAGTTGACTATTAATGACTTTAAAAAAAAAAGAGCAAGAAGAACACTGTTGACAATTTGTTATTGTTCTACTGTTGTTTAAAAAGTTTAACTAAGTTTAACTAAGCCTAACTTATTTTGTTTGTATGCTGCGGCTGTTGTTAACTACTTTCCTTCTGCAGACCAGTAGTGGGGAGTGAAGCCTGTCACATAAGTACCTCACTAGTGCTGCTTGGACTGATTTACTCAAGTAAGGACCACTTTAGAAAGCAACTCTTAAACCCCTCCCAGCACCGTGCTATCCTTCTACTTTATGGACTGTTTACCCCGTCACGTGGGGTCAGGAAATGCTGGCTAGTGCCTCCGTTGAGCAGAGTTGTTTGAATGGACTGTATGCTTTGGCAATGGAGCTGCATATGGTCTGTTGAAAAAAAAAATGGAGAAAAGGAAAGAGAAATATGGGTAGAAATTATGTTGAATGCATTTCTGCCTTCTATTAATCCATGGTAATATCTTTGTTAATATGTGTGGTGATGTATTTTGTACCAGTCCTGTTATGGTGCTGGAGTGGTGTTAAGTTTAATCACCATCCAGAGTGGGGGTAGTGTTGCGGGAGAGGGGAAATAAGAGCTATTGCTTTAAGACCACTATTTACGGGTGTTGTAGTCCTTAGCGAAATGCTTCATGGGTAATGCAGTTCAGATCAAGCATGCTCGTGTGATAAAAATATTCTCTCGCTGTGCTGTGCAAAAGGAAGATTCTCCATTGTTTTTCTGTTAGTTCATTCAAGTCGATCCACCCCAGGAGTTATTGTGAACTGTAACCCTGACAACTTCACCCTGCAAGAATAAGTAAAATTGCATATTGGTAAAATTTGTTTCACTCATCATTGCCCGAACTCGAACTAACGAGCTGTTACACCCCGCTGTGAAGGGCCGAAGTGGAGAAAGTAACACCTGTCTGTCGTGTGTTGTTGTTGTCATCTGTAGCTGTCATTGTGGCGTCTTTCCCCGCCCCCTTGTTATTCCATTCATCACCTTGTTATTATTTCACTCTTTCCACCTGTTCGGCATCAATTAAGTCTTCTATTTAATCCCCTCTCGTGTTCTGTCTTGTGCCAGATCGTTGTTTGTGCTTTGTGCAAGCAAGCTTTCAGCATTGTCTCATGTTCTGTAATGTCGTGTGGATTCCTGCCTCATTGTTTTGTGTGCGCCCATGTCGTGTCTGAGTTTTTCCAGTTTTGTTTTCATCTTTTAGTTGCTGTTTGTTTTTCACCTCTCCTCCTGAATTCCCAGGCTGGCCTCCCCTGCATTCAGTCCTGGTTGCGCTCTCCGTCTTCCCGCACGGATCGCTGTGTCGTTGCCCTGCTTCACACGCTGCCTGAGCGCCAGCTGCCTACCGCCTCAACTGCACCCCCTGCTGCATGACACCGTCCTTTTCAGGCTCTTCAGCGGCTGTCTTATTCTCTGAAGAACGCTGCTCTAAATTTGCTTTTGAGACTGCTCCTGTCTGGATTATAGACTGCTTTTGTGTTGACTGTTTGAGAAAAGACTTTAAAATAAACCTTTTGAACACGAGTCCGTGTTCTGATCTGATCTGACAGATAGATCAAGATTGCTATGGTGTGTATGATGATTGATTTTTTGATCCTTTGACCTACATTATTTCAACGATCATGACAGAACAATAATTAAGTTAATGCTTGTATTATTGCATCTTTAAGACACCTGATTTAAACATACAATGCTCATGATGATAACTTTCATTAACTCTACAACAAGTAAATCTACTTCACCAGCTAATTATTCTTCGACAGCGATGCCATAGAAATATACAGAGCTACCACAAAAACATAAGTTCAAAGACAATTTTACAAAGATGGCGTCACGTTTGTTTCTCTGGCGCATAAGGTCTATAGAAGTGCACAGAACTGACTCAATAGCTGTGTCCCATGACATGTGTCCCATATATATTTACTCTTTATTTAAGTCTGAATTTGAAGTACAGTACTCCATCTCAGTTGTTGTTTATGATGTTCAACCTAAGTTCTGTTGTAAACAGTTGTAAAGGTACTTTATGTAATGTATAGAACGATGTATTTTAATGTAAAAATATTTAATTTACATGATGAAAAAATGATTGTATATGTTGTATATGTATAATGTTTCACGAGTTCACACTTACAAATAATCAGATAGAAAATAGCATGCGTAGTAGTATGCGTATTTGGCGTGCTGTCCGAGGAGAGGGCTCCGAGCTCGGTATTTTGGCCCGAACCCAGATTACTCCCCCATTCTGGTTAGTATTCTGGAAAGTAACCAGTGCAGGTGTGAGGAGATGGGGTGGTGGAGGGATGCTGTCAAACTGTCGAGGAATATGGGTGAGTCGACCGTGTCTAATATATATGCTTTCACTCATGCTGATTGGGTAGATATGTTGATTACTGATTGCTGACAGCTGGCCGAGATGACGTGATGATTAGTCAGATTATTTGAACGTTGCTCCTCCCGAATTTTGTTAATAAAACATCATTTCACAAGTTCACACTTACAAATAATCAGATAGAAAATAGCATGCGTAGTAGTATGCGTATTTGGCGTGCTGTCCGAGGAGAGGGCTCCGAGCTCGGTATTTTGGCCCGAACCCAGATTACTCCCCCCAAAAATTGCAAACCAATGCAGGACAGCAGCCGGAACATTACTGATGACCCCCAAAATTGCCTTGCTTAGGCTGAATGTGCTGCTAGGAGGGTTAGTAAAGGACCGGTAGAGTTATCGTCGTATGGATGAAGACATTGGACAGCGTTGAGCTCCTGCGGGAGCCGAGGCGACATTACTGCTGCGGCAGTGGAGGAATTAGCCAGAACTGAGCTCCTGCGGGAGCCGAGGCGACATCACTGCTGCGGCAGTGGAGGAATTAGCCAGAACTGAGCTCCTGCGGGAGCCGAGGCGACATCACTGCTGCGGCAGTGGAGAAATTGGCCTGAAGAACTGAGCTCCTGCGGGAGCCGAGGTGACATCACTGCTGCGGCAGTGGAGGAATTAGCCAGAACTGAGCTCCTGCGGGAGCCGAGGCGACATCACTGCTGCGGCAGTGGAGAAGTTGGCCTGAAGAACTGAGCTCCTGCGGGAGCCGAGGTGACATCACTGCTGCGGCAGTGGGGGAAATAGCCAGAAGAACTGAGCTCCTGCGGGAGCCGAGGCGACATCACTGCTGCGGCAGTGGTGGAATTGGCCTGAAGAACTGAGCTCCTGCGGGAGCCGAGGTGACATCACTGCTGCGGCAGTGGAGAAGTTGGCTTGAAGAACTGAGCTCCTGCGGGAGCCGAGGTGACATCACTGCTGCGGCAGTGGGGGAAATAGCCAGAAGAACTGAGCTCCTGCGGGAGCCGAGGCGACATCACTGCTGCGGCAGTGGTGGAATTGGCCTGAAGAACTGAGCTCCTGCGGGAGCCGAGGCGACATCACTGCTGCGGCAGTGGAGAAATTGGCCTGAAGAACTGAGCTCCTGCGGGAGCCGAGGTGACGACACTGCTGCGGCAGTGGTGGAATTGGCCTGAAGAACTGAGCTCCTGCGGGAGCCGAGGCGACATCACTGCTGCGGCAGTGGAGAGAACAGCCAGAGGAACTGAGCTCCTGCGGGAGCCGAGGCGACATCACTGCTGCGGCAGTGGAGAGAACAGCCAGAGGAACTGAGCTCCTGCGGGAGCCGAGGCGACATCACTGCAGCGGCAGTGGAGAGAACAGCCAGAGGCACTGAGCTCCTGCGGGAGCTGAGGCGACATCACTGCTGCTGCAGTGGAGAGAAAAGCCAGAATAACTGAGCTCCTGCGGGAGCCAAGGTGACATCACTGCTGCGGCAATGATAGAAATTTTCGTTATATTGGAATGATGGTATTGGTTGAGTTGGATATGGTGGCTTGCAGGTATGTGTGAGAGAACGAGCTGGAGCTGAAACTAACCGATAGGTGTTCGTTGGGCTTCTTTAATATGGAAGCGATTAGATCGGATGTAGTTCTTAAGCTTCCAGTGACCAAATGTTTGAATCTGATGCTGGGAGTGGCCTTTTTGGGTGGCTGTAGTTGCTGCTCCTATGCAGAACGGATTGCAGGGTTCTAGGGGAGGCAGCTTGAAGAATGAAGTTGAGAGAGGTGTCAAGGAGAGTTTTTTGCGGGTGGTTTATGGAAATATCAGCTCAGAATAAGGTACCGGGGTTGAGAATGGGTCCACCTCTGGTGACAACAGCTTGAATTTCTAAGAGGATCTGATGTTGTTGGCAACATGGTTTGGTTCCAGGGCTGTAGCATTTGGTGGGATGGGCATCAGTGTAGTAGACAGGGTGAACTGCGTTTGCTTGTGGGACAGAGCAAGGAGGAAGAAAGGCCGGGACCGAGGCCGTTAGCGGAGGCAGCCTCACGCTCGGTCGGCCCCTGGAGCCAGGGGAGGGATGAGGAGGTTAGAAAAGAGGGAAACTGAGAAAGGGAAATTGCGGCATCTGGGCCTGCACCGTTAGCGGAGGCAGCTTCACGCTCGGGTTTGCCCCTGGAGCCTGGGAAGGAACAGGGTGGTTAGAAAAGGAAGGAAGGGAAAGTAGGACGTCTAGGCCTGTGCCGATAGCGGAGGCAGCCTCACGCTAGGGTCCGTAGTTGAACTGTAGACCAAAGATAAAAGAGGTAGGGTGAAAGATGGCGGGATGAAATGGTTGAGACAGCTGAGCTTGCTTCACTAGTAGAGGCATCCTCATGTTTGGAGTGAAGGCGTTCACCAAGAGGGGCAGGCATCTTTGGATGGAGTGCGGCGCCGGTGAAAGCCGCAATGTGTGGCTAAGCAGAGGGAGGAAAGTAGGGAATCTGGGGCACGGTCCAGGCTTGCTGCTGCTGGGGCACGGTCCAGGCTTGCTGCTGCTGCGGCCTGACGCTTGTTTCTAGCACATGAATTGAAGATACAAGAGTGAGGAGATGTAAGATGAAAGAGTGGCCTTGTGGAATTACTCACATCATGAGGTTTAAGTAGCTGATCGAAGATAGTAATTCCTGTTTAGAACAGTTTGGACTGTTTAGGAAGGTGGAAGCGAACAAATATCCTATTGATTCCTTATGCCGTGAGGCCTGGATATTAGCTGTATTCTAGTTAAGGCCCAGAAATTCAATGGACGTGGCTGGACCCATCGTTTTATCTGGGGTGATTGGAAACCTGAGCTCAGCGAAACTGTGCAGGGAAGAGAGAGAAGTTATTAAATTTTGTACATATTCTTATTTTCTCGAAAAAGCCTGAAATCCTTTAAACCTGCATATTCACCTCTGACACAATGGTTTGATACTGTAAAAGACAGTACTGTTGAACTGTCATTGTTTGATGTTGAAAGATCATCAAACAGCAAAGTACAATATGATTTAGATGATCCTTTGTTCTTTAACTGTTGCTGGTCTGTCACAAGCACATTTATTTAGTAAAGATCAAAAGAGAATCATTTGTAAAAGACAGAGCTTTGCATAATAAGAATGTGCACCTTGAATTTATTTTAATTGTGTTCAACAATCACTAAAATTTTACCATGAACACACTGCTTGTATAACATTGTTCATTTATATTTATTTATGTTGGTTTCTTTTCTATCCAGACCTGGAAATTACTCAAATTCCATACTTCCAAACTGCAACGTAATAGTTTATTCATTGGTTATCTGTCTGGTTTGTTAAGTTACTTACAAATGATGCTCGTTATAAAACAGATACAGATGAAAAGGGAACGGTAAGATTTATTTAAATGCATCAAAATAATGATTTGAAAATAATTTTTCCTACCAGTCTCTGCGTCTCCAATATTGAAGCAGTGGTTATACTTAAACAGAAATACATATTATGACTAAGTTTCTAAGCGATTTTGTTGATAAATCGCTGGACAGCGAGGACAATAAGTTCCGAGTTTCAATGATTCTGTATGCATGTAATATTAACGTCATACGTGCATCAGCTGATTGCGTGTTTAAACCACAATCGTGCCGTAATTTAGAACGGCAAAACTTTAAAACGTGGATTCCCTCGATCAACATTGATACAGATGGCATAACTGTGGAAATTAATTCAGTGACAGAAAACGAGAAGGATTTTAACTGTGCTTTTGCTGGGTTGAGCCGATGGGGTGGAAAGTGTCAGCTGGCTTGGACTGATATCTGCGCTGCGGCGCTGCGGCGTGGCTTTGCTGAAAGGCCTGCTGCGGCGGCCTGATGCTGGAGGAAGGCCCGTTTCTTCACGGGAAGAGGCGAAATTGCCCGAGACTCGAGCTTGGTGCTCGACTGCCTTGTTGTCCATTCTTTATGGCAGGAAAGATAAACTGGGCAGAACTAGGAAAATACACGGAAGGAAATCACGGATGTTTCGACCGCAGTGACGAAAGTCAGCCTCGGCGTCTTGGCATGCGGGGACCGTTTTGTTTGGGCTGAAGTGCCCCCGAGATGAATCGGCGGCGGTGTAATTGCTCCTAGTAAGGCCAGAGGATTGTGGCAAAGATACCTTGTGGACGAAAGATTCTTCATCGGACACACAGAGATTAATTTCGGACACGGTGGGAACTTAGGGCGGGTCAGATGCTGTCAAACTGTCGAGGAATATGGGTGAGTCGACCGTGTCTAATATATATGCTTTCACTCATGCTGATTGGGTAGATATGTTGATTACTGATTGCTGACAGCTGGCCGAGATGACGTGATGATTAGTCAGATTATTTGAACGTTGCTCCTCCCGAATTTTGTTAATAAAACATCATTTCATGTAAAATTATAAGTTGCATAAAAGAAATAAACAATGAACAGAACAATTATTTTATTTACAGACATGAACATGCGTAAAAAAATTAATTATCGAACAGAAATTATAGTAACAGAAATTACTCTGGCTCATTTACAAATAAATTACTTTACAAATATAATGTATACAACTTCTGCATTTCATTTTTAACTTACATCACAAAAATAAGCTGTACAGAAATTAGGCTGTTTCATTGACAAAGTGACATTTAAATAATAGGCCTATTGATATCGACACATTTTAATGTGCCCATTTTATGCACTGTATTCTGTTCTTGAGAAAAGTGGGGGAAAGCAGCCTTTGAAGTGCGATTCACCGCGGCGCGAGGAGGGATGACGTAATTCGAGAGCCACTTCAAGTGCACCCTCTTCGTTTCCCAGTGGAATGAAGCGCCGATTTCAAGACACTTCAATTTGATTGAAAGGGGGTAATTGTTGAAGACTCGCTGAATGAAAAACACCTCAAAGCCTGTCACTGCCTGTAGATTAGGCTACCGTAGATATCATAATGAGCGCGCAGACTATTTTTGTTGTGGTTGTTTGATGAGAGCTAAACACTCTGTCATGTTTTTAATGGACTTTTTGCGCTCTCTCTGGAGTGAATGCGTCCTGTATCTGTGTGGGCTGCCTCGCTAGTTCTAGCTTACGGAGCCCCGCACATGACATGCAGGAAAAAAATAGTAGGCTAAATCATGCTCGTGATTTACTAATTTTTTCCCTCGATTTGATAAATCATGCACACTGTTATAAATCGAGGAAACAAATTAATAAATCGTGCTAACATCTTGTGCTATTCTCCGTACAAGCTTGAGGGAGCGCCCCAGCTAACACACGACGTAACAGTTACGTAATGTATTCGTACTTTTTGGTAATGTCATGACTTACTAACTGACAACGTAACTACGACGTCGCATGCCAGTAATTTCATTACCTTCAGATTACCATCTCACAACGTCGTCAGTACCATCTCCTAACGTTATAAGATTACCAATAACGTTCCAGATACGTCCTCTATTCGCAATATATTGGTAATTCCATGACTTACTAGTAACGTAACTACAACGTTGTATGCCCGTAATAATATTACCATCAAATTACCATATCACAACGTCATCAGTACGTTCTCCTAACGTTATAAGAAAACCAAGGACGTTATATATATCTGATACGTACTCTATTCGTAATATAATGGTCATTCCATGATTTACTGGCAACGTTACAGCAACGTCACGTGCTCGTAATTTCATTACCATCATTTACACATTCTTTATATGTTATTATTACCAGAGTTTGCAATTTAGAATGTGTAATTAAACGTCAGACACAAGACTGAAATGTCCCTTAAGAAAAAAAAAAGTTTCTTTTCACCAAGTCAGAATATGGATGACTGCTTTTTATATATAGTGACATGACATACAGCGCGCGCCTCCACAAATGGAGTGCGCGCGCGCCCACAGTATGTTGATAAGAGTGTAAAGTTAATTTTTCTGAGAGAAGAATTTATTTTTCCGAGGTTACAACGAATA
This sequence comes from Megalobrama amblycephala, assembly GCF_018812025.1. Classification (NCBI taxonomy): domain Eukaryota; kingdom Metazoa; phylum Chordata; class Actinopteri; order Cypriniformes; family Xenocyprididae; genus Megalobrama; species Megalobrama amblycephala. The sequence continues at coordinate 58,377,230 of NC_063050.1, forward strand.
AATGGCTTTTATAAAAATGTATAAAGTTAACTTTGGAAAGACGCAAAACCTTTTTTATTGTTATGTTTACATTAGTGCTGGTAGCCGTTAGAGTTGCCACGGCAACCGGGAAAACATTCAAGCTGCTGGAGAGGACAGCGTCGACGTTTCTCGCCGATTTTATAGCAATAAAGTTCAACAACTGCGTCAGATTGGTTAAGTAACATTACCCACAGTCTACTTTAAGTACTTTTGTTAATATTTTTACCTCTGTGATTATATGGTATCTTTCCTTGATCGTCTGAAATATATGTTAGCAAAATGTTACGCTAGCATAGCATATGTTTTTAATGATACTGCGTGTAAAACGTCTTGAATGCTTTTATTTTATGTTTCACTGTAGGCTATATGTTTTTATTTATAGTTTGAGTGTATTTATTATTTTTATTTGGAGTTTTGTTCATGTTCTTTTCAAAATAAATGAATTGAATTCATTTTGAGTCTGCATTCATCATTCACAGCTAGGGTTGCCACCATAGACTGTAAAAAAATATGGACGTAGCGTCCGTGACGTCACCCATAGAGTTCTGGGGTGCGTTTCCCGAAAGCATCGTTGGTGAACCATGGTCGTAAGTCCCATTGAACTCTATTGGTAACGACGGAACTTGCGACCATAGTTCGCTTTGGGAAACGCACCCTGAACAGCAGTTTTGAAGCGAAAATGAGGCCGCGGCCATCTTAGCTGCGCGTCACCGCACGTCACTCCCGGATAACTGAAAATGGGCAAAGAGGCGGGGAGGTGGTTTTAGCTGATATGACTGGTTGCTGAAACCACGCCCGCCTAGCTCGACGTGACCATGTTAGCAGCAAAGGAGCTATCTATCTATCTTAGATACGATCTAAATTATTAATGAAGATAAGTTTTATCATCAGAACGTTCTAAAGGTTTACTGTCAATCTACGGTGTTTTTTAAGATATAGATCCTCCAACACCAGTGGTGTTGGTTGTGCAAATAACAACATGGAAAATCAAATGGGACTTCATACCTTTATAATGAAATAGAGATCGCGAGATGAATCCAATCCGTGGCACTTGGGTAAAATATGAGTGTCCATTGCAAAACAAAAAAACATGTCACATTTCTTCTGAATGATCTGCTCTCTGTCATCGTTCTTCAAGAAAGGATGCAATCTGAGCAGCGTTTATGTTGTAAAACTGTATACGATCGTATCTAACAAACAAATGAGCCTGTGTCCAAAGTATTTTTTTTTTTTCAAAATAGTGCAGCAGTTTTAGTTATAATATCCAAGCAGTGCTGTCAGAGTTGTATATCCTCCTGGTATTGTCATTGTAGTAAATCTCACAAACAAAACTTTCAGCCAATGCCACGATCCAACAACGTGTGTTCTGTACTCTCTTCCGCATGCATGCACATCTACACAGACACACATCAGTCTCGAATGTTATGCAGCAAGCCATATTTTATAATTGTATAAAATAATCGAGCACAAATACGGCTGAGATGCAGGCCCGGCTCCAGATATGAGATGAAAGGTGGGCCAAATGATATTCCAGGTGGGCCGGTCGGATTGGTGGGGGGCTTTAATGCTTTAATCTCACATGTCTATTGATATAGATAAGGAAATTGTTAGGGTTGTTTGTTATTGTTATTGTTATAAACTATTATACTATTTTGAAAAATCACATTACAAAATATAATGTGAGATAACACAATTAATATTTGCAACATTTATTATTTAAATTTTTTTGCACGAGCTGTTTATACTGTACGAAATTAGAACGTTTGTCCAATACCTCCTCTAGGGGGGTCCGGGGGCATGCACCCCCGTAAGAAAATTTTGTACATTTTAAGGTTAAATGCATCAATCTGGTGCACTTTGGAAGCTCAAAATTAAGAGCTTCAACCCATGTACAGTGTGCAAATTGACCAAAGAAACAACATTGACTTGTACCTGGACATTAAAGAGGGTTCAAACATATTTTTAGTTGTGATATAAAGTCTACATCGTTTTAGGTGTTTTAGGATGCCAAACAATTATAACAATAAAATAATAATATAATAATGTTTTAGGCCTATATAATTATACATATGACAGTAATATCCATATAGGCTATTGTAACAAATGCAATCTAATATATATATATATATATATATATATATATATATATATATATATATATATATATATATATATTGGTTAGGCTACTTTACACAACGTATAGGAAAATTAAAATACTAGTTTGTAGCCAATTTCTAATCCTTGACCTTAAATTTTGATCACCAAATCGCCAGCTGATTGTGTGAGCAAAGTGCGCACTTCTCTTTAAAACACGCAGCACAAACAGACTAAATATATACTTAATCACTGTATATATTTTGGTGCTTTATTAAGGCACAAAGCCATTACGGTTTCGATTTTAGTTAATTGGCAAAATACAATGTAGAGACCATTTATGTTTTAAATTTTCGGTTCATTATGAAACGGTGGCGGCGCACAGGGTCATTAATGGGAAACACTGAATGAACGAATGCTAAAGTTGTCGTATCAGTTGTTATCATAACAAAAACGCTTCAACCGGACCGAACGAGAGTCTCGAGGCCTGCCGCTGCGCTGAGTGAGTGACAGGAGGCTGCGATGTGCGTGAACTCGCTGTCATATGGATACTGTAGAGAAGCGGTATTGAACGGTTTAACATATTTTAGAGACATGTTTAGAAAAAATATATATTTTAGCAGCACTACTAAGGGGGAGGTTGCAGCTTGGTCTGGAGCTGAATTGAATATCACACTAATTTTGTGATTGGCTGTTATGTGGTGTGGGGCCAGGGTGGGCCAAGCCTCTGATTGGGTGGGCCAGGCCCACCCTGGCCCCCCCGTGGAGCCGGGCCTGCTGAGATGCCAAATTCGGCGGCAGCTGAGGTAACATGACGGCTCACAGACAGCAGCGCAATCTACCTGTCACTCAAGTGACCACGCCCTTAATTATGCAGAACTTTCAGGCTTAATATAATTTAAACGGATAAGTTATAAAAAAATTCACCCCCCTCAGAGTTGTCATGAAGGGCAAAAATAGCAGTATAGACCAAAACCACAATTTGAACCAACTTGTAAACATGTTTTTTTCTGCTATAAACTTGGCCAATTTAACATGGGACTCTATGAGATTATGCTCTCTTTTGGAGCCTGTCCCTAGCGGCCAGTCGATGAATCGCAGTTTAAGTTACTTCCGTATTGGCTTCAGAGAGAAAGGGGGAGGTTGCCGCTTGGTGAAGACACGTCCTAATTCTGCCCCTGATTGGGTAATACTCGCTGCCATCATGGTTTGATTGGTTTGTTTCAGGTTCACGGGCCGTGAATCACGGCCAATCAGAGTCAGAGGAGGGCGGGACGCCGCCTCGCCGGTTCTCTCCTGAGGCAGATAGTGTAGTGTTTTATTTTTTTATCACTTCAAGTTTTTGATTGATAACGTTAGATTTCATATGCTGCCTATTAAGAAATAATGGTAATAATGTACATTAATCATGTTATGGTAGGATTTGTTTATTAAGGTTAAGTTGTACAGTCAGACACATAAGCATTACTTTAATAAGAGATATATATTTAATGCATATTTAATCAAAATATAGTACCTAAGTGAATAAAATAAACAACTATTTGTTATGCTTAACCAATTTAAATAATTGCATCATTCAATACTATAGAATTAACAATAGACCATATAAAAATGGAATAAATAAATACATAAATATATTTACTTACCAATAATAAAAATGTTGTTAAGTGTTTTACTTAAATAAGAAATGTTTGTAGATATTATGTCATTTTCAGTTATTTAGGTGTGGTTTCACTGTTTGGATGATGTTACTGCAAACAATGACAAATATTTTAGCCAAAATCTTTGTTCACAACAAATGACAATTTACAATTTGTTTAATTTATAATTACTAAGTTATGGATCTGTTAATTTAATAAGTTAATAAAATATGGTTCACATCTCACAAGTTCCTCCAAAAGCTTATTTTTTGTGGTCTCAGTCACACTTTGTTGGCCTATGTTTATTATTGTCATAGCTGTGTATTCAATATGACCACTTAAGTTGTCATAGTGAGACTGCATCTGTTCACACTGATTTCAATAGCAGATATCTTATTATAATGTCCATTGGTATCAATCTTAATATTTTTATGAAAATATGTTTTAAGTTATGATATACCACCACTGGCACGCCATCGGGACTGTGGTCATCGTGGCCCCGAGGGGTGTGGCCCCCGCTGCGGCTGGCGTCCCTTATTTTTCTGTTTTGAAGGTGGCAACCCTATTCACAGCTGTTGGAATAGCCTTTAAATTAGTTTGGGCAAATGAGGACATAAATTAGGTTAAACTACTGCATGTCCGCCCATAGAAAAATAAAATAAATATAAAAATTACCAACTGATTACCAACACACAACTATAATACACAACGTTTCCACGACGTCGCAGTTACTCACTGGCAACGTCACAAAGTTACGTTGTGGCGACGTACTGTATAAGCACCTTTCACTTTTCCGGTTGCCACGTCGCCACAACGAAAGTTTGGTCACCAAATTACGTTGCAGTTACGTAACAGTCACATATTTTGGTTAGCTGGGGCATCTCATACAGGTACGCGCAAATGATCAATAGTGTAATTTCAGACTTTAGAGTGCTCGTCCACATTCAGGGTACATGTAATATGTATTATATTTAGCTAGCTAGTGTTATGTCGTATGCTTAACATTTGGAACGACCCAATAAATTTGTTGAGCATCTATTTAAGACAGGTTACAGGTTATCCTAACTTTACTTTACGTTGATTTTTAAGAACATTATTTTCGGGAATATGAATACTTCTTAAATTTGATCTTAAGAACAATCTTAAGAAAAAAGATAAGAACATTCTTAAGAAAAGTTTTTGAGAATACAAAATATTCTTATCTTTTTCTTAAGTTCAAGAAGAAATTAGCAGTTAAGAAGAATTTTATTCTTAAGAATGTTTCGTGAATCCGTCCCCAGGCCTTTCAAACCTGCAGTAAAATAATGATATAATTAAATTATTTATAATTAAATCATATCATAATTTTGATTATAAATAATGATATTCCCTCATGAACATCATTATCAGTGTGATATATCATATTTGTCCTGTAATGTTAATGATATGCACAAAAATAACTTGTTATTCCAATTAAATATTTTTAAATAGCATTTATGTTTCTGTATTGTGTTATATTTTCTTAGAAAGTGTTTGTTGTAAGCCATGATTGATGTTTAGCTTATTCAAATTTGTTTTTGTACGTTTTTTTTACTATGGAAAGAATGTCGAAAGTATGTAAAATTCATAACTGTAGAATATGAATCGTTAAAACATTCAAACAAAGCTTTGCCAAGTCATCAAGTTTTTAATTAATTAATGTATATATTGTATTTATTTTATTTTATTTCTTTATGTGCATTTCTACACTACTTTAAATTAAGCTTCAATTACCTATTTTTTTTAACCTTATCTTAAACATTTTTTTTTTTTTTTTACCTTGACTGACTCTGAGAGTGAGAGTGAAAAGAGTCGATGCAAACAGCAGATGGCAGTAATGCTTTACTAAAGTTTCAGATCCAGTGTGAAGAAGAACAGGAGGAAAAGGAAAAGAAAGAATGCAGAAAGAAGAAGCAGGAAGAAGAAGCATATTATGTATTTAAGTATTTGTTTCTCCTCAGTCTTTCAGGTTTTGGAAGCATAAACTCTCTCTCTCTTCTTCAGCAGTATTTCAGTCGTCATGTAACTTCATTATTCAGTCACTGTTAAACTTCTCCGTTTGTCTTCAGCAGGTTTTGTTTATAAATGTCGTCAGTCGGATGGGTGTGGCTCAGTATTAATAGAGAAATCAGATTTAGTTGGAATCTACAACAATATGAAGAACTATTCAGAAATCTCCCTGTTTTTATTAATAATCTGTGGTAAGTGTGTGATTTCTGTTGACTTTGAGCACTTAGCATTAGCTGTTCTTCATTAGCATATCATGAAATTGTTCAAGTTCTCCACTTTTGCAATTGCTGTTTTGTTTACTTAAAGTTTTTTAAAGACACAGACGCTTTTTAAGCACATGTAACAGCACATTCAGTACAAACACCTTCATTCAAAGCAGCATTTTAAAATCTGACAGACAGTCGGAGCAGTTGTTCACTTGTTCACTCATTCTGTAACTGCTGTATAGAGCATGTCAGTTTAGTGACTATATCAGCAAGAGTCAACAACAACTGGAGAAATAGTGGTAACACTTTAATTGAAGGGGTGTGCATAAGACTGACATGACATCTTCATAATCATGACATGACACATGTCATGAATATGAAGGAGGTTTTATGAATGTTTATGACAACTGTCATTAAGTGTCATTTGCTCAATTATGTCATTTTTAATGCAAAGATGACATTGAGATGTCCGAGTTATGACAACTTGACATAAACCAACACATCATAACCTGTCAGTGTCTTTGTCATGACAACTTGACATTACCAAGACAACATAACCTGTCATAAACATGACATAGCAGAGTAATTATCAAACTTAAACTATTTTGGTTTTTAACATTAACATTACATTACATTATTTTGGTAACACTTCAGTATAGGGAACACATATATAAACTATTAACTATGACTTTTCCCTCAATAAACTCCTAATTTACTGCTTCTAAATATAGTTAATTGTTAAGTTTATGTATTGGGTAAGATTAAGAATCTAGAATAAGATCATGCAGAATAAGGCATTAATATGTGCTTATTAAATACTAATAAATAGTCAATATTCTAGTAATATGCATGCTAATAGTAATAAGCAACTAGTTAAAAGACCCTAAAATAAAGTGATACTGTAAGGCCCGCCCAATCTGCCCAATGGCGGTTTCCCACAGGACGGGGAAGGTTTCTTGTGCGTTCCGTCTTTTCAGCGTGGCAAAGTAGTTTAATTCCAAATAATCTTTTATCTGACTCCATGTTATTATGACCTCAAATTTAGTTTAAAATGTCAATTGATTATTGGTCATTTGTATAATAATTTAGCTTTACATTTGAATATTCTATTTAACTCTTTACTCTTATTGTACTTGTTCATTCGGTTCTCAGTGTCGCACAGGGTCCTCGCACTGGCCATTCATTAATATGCGGGCCCACGATCACAAACTCGCCAGTCTTGGTCACTAGACAGAGGTAATTGACTATACTAATAGAGTGCCACTCTCATGCTTGCTTTCTCTAAAAGTATTTGGTTTAGTCCCCCATAGAACTGTATACACTTGAATTAAAGTAACACTAACTCTAGTCAGAGGTCACAACCACTATTTACAGGGAAGTCGACCAATATTACTTCTCTTATAGCAGCTTTGGTTTGGTTATGCCATGGTTTTACCATGTACACTTAGCTAGAGTAACGTTACAATAAACCAGGGGTCATCAACTATATTTGTCCAAGGGCCAGAATTTTTCACTGCAGACACTGTAAGGGCCAGATACTCGTAATATAAAATAAAATTCGAATTGTATCCTAATACTGTATGTTATTATTTGATATACTAATTCTAATTCCAAATTTATGTTATTTTTTACATATTACCTGTACTGCAGCAAGCCACCAGGGGGCGATAGCGATATTTTAGGCTTCATATTTGTGAGGCTTTCAAGCTGTCCATCACTGTCACGCAATTGTGCGCAAATCCCAGGCAAGGAAAATTTTGACATTTGTGAAAAAATGAGCACGTGAAACAATAAAAGATGTTCAATGAGAGAACGCGTTTATCGTCATTCTTGACTGAAGGCAGGCTATGGCACAAGCTACTTTTCAGAAGGCTTTTTGTTTCGTTAGATTAAAAATAAAAAACGGTTCTCATTCCCCCTTGAATAAGGCCGGCGACACACTGGCTGCGTGAGCGACTCAGCTGCGTGGCGTGTCCGTTTTTATTTCGGCTCCCATATTTAACAGGTTGGAGTTTGCACACTGAGACACGCGTCTCAGGCGCGCTCGAGCCACGCAGAAAACGCGTGCATGCTAGAAATAGAACCGACTCGTGTTCCAGCAACGGGAGTGTTCTCTGGCGAGAGCGCAGAACAGCGGAGTTTGTGCATGTCTGAGCTTGTGTTTTGTTGCTTTGACATTGTGGAAAATAGAATAATAGACAAAATGTATTAGCATTTTTACCCGTTATTATCAATCTAAATTAATCTCGTTTTTAATTTAACTTAATTTCGTTTTTCTTTGTTTAAATTTCTGTGTCAATTTGTTAGTCAGACAATTATTAGACTACCTTAAAAGTATTGCTTAATTTAACAGACCTGTGTGTGTGCGTTTTATATCACTAGTGCAGTGTCCGTTCTCGGAGCATAAGCCCTGCCCGCGTGAGGTTCGCCGCTTCTCGCTCGCGCTGCTCTAACTGTAGTTTACTAAAAGTTTATTAATTCTGAATGTGTCGCGTCTCGCGTGTCCATCTATATTGCACCAAATGCGACACTGCACTCCCCTGTGAAGTCGATTGGATGAACGGTTCTCGAAATAATAAAAATGCAAACGGATATACAGACACAGATTCCTGCCTTTATTAGAGAGAAAAATATGTTCAGCCCCTCTCTCCGAAGCTTCGAATAGTCGATGTTCATCAAAAAATGGTATTCGGACCAGCCCTAAACTTTTTCCTCTTACAAGGCTATTCCTGAATTCAGTATTATTCTGGGGGCCGGATGGAAATCTCTGGCGGGCCGGATTTGGCCCGCGGGCCGCCAGTTGACGTTGCATGCAATAAACAGAGGTAAGGCTCACCCTATTTAGGTTGGTCGATCAACATTTGTTGCCTAAACGGAAATTCCCTTTTTAGCCTTTACAGTCTAAGTACACTTGAACTAATGCCAAGCGTTAGTCGGAGCTCTAAAATCACAGTTGGTGTGCCCTATGCTCCACTCAACTGGACTTTAGTCCGTTACTAACCTGACGCAGATTTGCGGTAACAATGGATACATCGTAATCTACTAAAGTCAATAATTTCAGAGTAAATCAGAATAAAGTCAAATGTGACAATTTATTAGTCAGGTAAATGTATCATGCCAATTACATAATCAATTCAAAGATGATCAGTACAAAACATCAAATGCTCAGAAATAGAGTAAGATGCATACCTGACATACATATTGCTGAGTGTCCAGACACTCAGCAATATGGGCTCCATCTGAATACAGAGGCGCCCCGAGCCTTTTGCAACATTTCTTTAAATACTCAGACCAACCAAAACATCCCCCGATGTGGGGCATGAACTAACAATCAGAATTTGCATTGACTAGGGTCACAGACCTCAGGGGTTCGCACCTTGCTGTGGAACAGGAGGTAATTTGGATGAAAGACCCTGGGAAAGGGACACACCCATGGTTGCAACCAAAGTATCCCTAAACTCTTAAAACCATTAATACCTTTGGTTTACTTTCATGTAGACAAGACCATTGTACCAGTTGCACTGAGACATTTCAAATGATACCAAACATGACTGTTAATTCATTTGCATTGACAGAACATTATAATTTGTATATAATCTTTTTAAGTGAACTGAGTGATGGGAAGAATGTGTAAAGGGAAGGAAGTGGGGGAGAAGGAGCAAATGCGAAGGAAGGACAGGATGGAAAGAAGCTTTCCTGCAACCTCACGCTGTGGGGTGTGGAGACAAATGGCTGTATGCGTTTGTGCTGTCCATATCTCAGGAGATCAAAGTATCTGAAGATCTGTTGATCTTACATTACCATTATTTTATAACAGTGTCATTTTTTTAAGAAGTTTGAAATGGTCTATTATCTGACCTTCTGTTGGAAGAAACTAAAAAAAAAAAATGAAATTAAAAATATTCATGACGCTGTTATAAAATTATTTGTCAGAGTATTGTCACTTAACGACATTTTAATGACAAGTTCAATTTGTACCACTGTACTTGAGCTCAAGATACATATTGATGACACTATTATAATGGCCTCATGACAGCCAATGTCAAAACCAACCACATGACAGTTTAATGTAATGTTAACCCATAAAGCTAAATAATGTCAAGTTGTCATGACAAAGACACTGACAGGTTATGATGTGTTGGTTTATGTCAAGTTGTCATAACTCGGACATCTCAAACAATGTCATCTGCATTAAAAATGACATAATTGAGCAAATGACACTTAATGACAGTTGTCATAAACATGCATAAGACCTCCTTCATATTCATGACACGTGTCATGTCATAATTATGAAGGTGTCATGTCAGTCTTATGCACACCCCTTCAAGTAAAGTGTTACCGAAATATCATATTCACACATGGAAATATGATCCTAAAATAAGTATTTAAATGTTTTAGAAAACAAAATAAAAACACTGAACCATGTTTCTCTGTCAAAATATCTATAATGTTTTTGTCTGTTAGCTCTTTTGTCTTGATTCTTGATGTGAGTTTAATCTCTAATTGACTGTTTGTTCTGCAGTGTTTGGAGATGAGGAAGATGGAGTGAAGAGAGAGTCAGTGAATGAGGGAGATTCTGTCACTCTAGACACTCGTTTAAGAGAGAAATTTAATCATATAAAGTGGAGGTTTGGAGATTCAGGCTCAATCATTGCTGAATCTGATAGATATGAGCCCTCATATCGTAAAGATGAGCGATTCAGAGACAGACTGAAGCTGAATCATCAGACTGGATCTCTGACCATCAACAACATGAGAATCACAGACACTGGAGTTTATGAAATAGAGATCAGTCACGGCACTGGGACCTCAACTGTGACATTCATTGTTACTGTCCATGGTGAGAATACTTTTTTACTTTTCAGAAATGTAGATATTTTCATATTTGTTTTGTTTTAGGAATTAAACCAGATTCAATGTTCAACAAGCAAATATTCATTATTTATGGAGCCTTTCCTCATTTTTCAGAAGTAGTTTGGTAAACTTCTATAGTGGTGAATGGATAATATATTGCGTTCCCATTTGCTCCAATAGCAAAAGAACAAAATCTTGAGCTTCTGTGAAAGTTTTGATGACTTTCCAAAGAGGAAAAACACATTGAGAGCTTGATTATAAAGACTTTCTGTCACTCCATTAGAATTCATCACAGTAAAGCTGCTTTAAATCATTTATATTGTATAAATCACTATAAAAATGAATTGATTTGACTAACATAAGATCATATCAGATCTCATATTACTTTGACTGTTCTGTATGTGAGTTTATCAGAGTAGATTATGATCAGAGTAATATCTGTACAGTAACATCAGCAGCAGTGTTTATGAGTTTAATCTCTGATTGATTGTTTGTGTTTGTTCTGCAGTGTTTGGAGCTGATGGAGATGGAGTGAAGAGAGTGTCAGTGATGGAGGGAGATTCTGTCACTCTAGGCCCTCGTTTAAGAGAGAAATTTAATCTAATACAGTGGAGGCTTGGAGATTCAGAGTCAATCATTGCTGAAATTGATGGAAATAAGATCTCATATACTGATGATGAGAGATTCAGAGACAGACTGAAGCTGAATGATCAGACTGGATCTCTGACCATCAACAACATGAGAATCACAGACTCTGGAGTTTATCATCTAGAGATCAATTACAACACTGGGACCTCAAATCAGAAATTCAATGTTACTGTCTATGGTGAGGACACTTTTTTACTTTTCAGAATAAATAGTTTTAAATGTGTTTTTGTTTTATAAATTAAACTGAATTAAACTGAGTTTTAAAGTGCAGCAAATACAGTTATAATGTGTTCATCAGTCTTACAGTGTTGTAGTTTCTCAATATCACAGTCATGCTGTTGTTCTGTATATAATCACAACTGTGATTGGGCCGCAGGTGATCACATGACTGATATTCAGAACAACCCATTTTGATTTTATACCACAGTACTATAAAAATGAACAGTGATTGACTTACATTTGATTTCACACACATTACGAGCAGATATTTTTAGTTTCATGCCACCAGTAGTTATAACTCCAAAACAAGTCAAAGCAGGATCAGTCGTTCTGTAGAATAAGGAAATGAAATTGAACATAGACAGGTTTATGATAAACGTTCCTGTGCTGTTATATGAAATAAGATCCTCGTGGCCAATCAGAGTAGTTTATGATAGATATTCATTGCTACTGTAAGTATTTTAAAGTAATGATTGTTTATCAGATGTCTGTGAAAACTAATGACTGTCTTTATCATTACAGGATCATCTGTTACAGAACTGTCTCATGGTCCTGTAGTAGCAATAGCTTTTGTCGTTCTGCTGGTGTTATCTGGTGTTTTATACTATTACTATAAGATCTCTAAACGACGAAGGCAAAATGGTGAGTATTACAGCTGATACAGCAAGAGAAAATAATGAGCTTTATTGTGCTGAAGTGGATCATGGTCAAAATCACTTCTCATTCTGACGTCTGAACAGCAACTGAACCTCTTAAATACCAGATACAACATGCTGCTACAGCCTTAAATATCTATGGGTACACATGCGTCATGTGACAAAACATACATCATCAAATACCTCAATTTTTACAGTCCACATCACAACATGAAAACTGTTTTCAAATTCTTCCATTTAAAAAACAAACAAACAAAAAACAGTCTCATCTTTACGACAGTAAAGATGAGAAAGAAAAAACACTCACAGTTCTTGAATGGAAAACGTTCAGATAATATTAAATACTGAAAGCACTATGTGTTTATTTCTTGTAATATGTTTCTTTGCTCCTCTTTATTATTTGCTACTTGCTTGTATGTTTTGAAGTTATTTAGGCTGTTTAAAATTCTTTAAAAAAACAATTGTTTTAATTTAGTATTTTTTTTCAATTTGTAATTATTTTAAAAAGTAGGCTACTTTTAATTACTTATGTAAGTATATGTAAATGTAAGGATTTACAGTTTTTCAAGTCGGTAAACTAATTAATTAATAAGTTAAAAAAAAGTAGATCAAGAATCATTTTGGAATCGGATCGTGACTCCCAGAAACGGAATCGGTTCGGATTGTGACTAAAGATTCCCACCCCCTACTTCTTTTCTCAGAACTGTGCGAAATAAACTTGCAATTGTGAGATATAAGGTCCGTAAAAGAATGGATATGTGTGCAGACACATCAGGCCCCATCATACACCCCGCGCAATGTGATGCCAGCCGTGACTCAAGTGTTTTCTGCTAGTTTCAGCTTGACGCAGTTATCATTTTCATGTCCAGCACCATGTTGTTTAAATAGCTAATGCACTCTCGCCCATCTGTTCACCCATGACACTGGTTTGAAACGAGGTGTGTTCAGGTGCATTGTTGGCGTGTTGCTATTTTGAGGCAACTGAAACGACTGCGCCATTGACCAACTGAAACCTGATCTAAAGTCAATGATGCAGTATTTTTGTTATTTAAAGAGCGTGTTAGTAATATGAGCCTATATGCGGGTGCACAACTCACTCTGATTGTTACACACACAAACATGACAGATACAGTGGGTACGGAAAGTATTCAGACCCCCTTAAATTTTTCACTCTTTGTTATATTGCAGCCATTTGCTAAAATCATTTAAGTTCATTTTTTTCCTCATTAATGTACACACAGCACCCCTTATTGACAGAAAAACACAGAATTGTTGACATTTTTGCAGATTTATTAAAAAGAAAAACTGAAATATCACATGGTCCTAAGTATTCAGACCCTTTGCTCAGTATTTAGTAGAAGCACCCTTTTGATCTAATACAGCCTTGAGTCTTTTTGGGAAAGATGCAACAAGTTTTTCACACCTGGATTTGGGGATCCTCTGCCATTCCTCCTTGCAGATCCTCTCCAGTTCTGTCAGGTTGGATGGTAAACGTTGGTGGACAGCCATTTTTAGGTCTCTCCAGAGATGCTCAATTGGGTTTAAGTCAGGGCTCTGGCTGGGCCATTCAAGAACAGTCACGGAGTTGTTGTGAAGCCACTCCTTCGTTATTTTAGCTGTGTGTTTAGGGTCATTGTCTTGTTGGAAGGTAAACCTTCGGCCCAGTCTGAGGTCCTGAGCACTCTGGAGAAGGTTTTCGTCCAGGATATCCCTGTACTTGACCTCATTCATCTTTCCCTCGATTGCAACCAGTCGTCCTGTCCCTGCAGCTGAAAAACACCCCCACAGCATGATGCTGCCACCACCATGCTTCACTGTTGGGACTGTATTGGACAGGTGATGAGCAGTTCCTGGTTTTCTCCACACATACCGCTTAGAATTAAGGCCAAAAAGTTCTATCTTGGTCTCATCAGACCAGAGAATCTTATTTCTCACCATCTTGGCAAACTCTATGCAGGCTTTCATGTGTCTTGCACTGAGGAGAGGCTTCCGTCGGGCCACTCTGCCATAAAGCCCCGACTGGTGGAGGGCTGCAGTGATGGTTGACTTTCTACAACTTTCTCCCATCTCCCGACTGCATCTCTGGAGCTCAGCCACAGTGATCTTTGGGTTCTTCTTTACCTCTCTCACCAAGGCTCTTCTGCCCCGATAGCTCAGTTTGGCCGGACGGCCAGCTCTAGGAAGGGTTCTGGTCGTCCCAAACGTCTTCCATTTAAGGATTATGGAGGCCACTGTGCTCTTAGGATCCTTAAGTGCAGCAGAAATGTTTTTGTAACCTTGGCCAGATCTGTGCCTTGCCACAATTCTGTCTCTGAGCTCTTCAGGCAGTTCCTTTGACCTCATGATTCTCATTTGCTCTGACATGCACTGTGAGCTGTAAGGTCTTATATAGACAGGTGTGTGGCTTTCCTAATCAAGTCCAATCAGTAAAATCAAACATAGTTGGACTCAAATGAAGGTGTAGAAACATCTCAAGGATGATCAGAAGAAATGGACAGCACCTGAGTTAAATATAAGAGTATCACAGCAAAGGATCTGAATACTTAGGACCTTGTGATATTTCAGTTTTTCTTTTTTTAATAAATCTGCAAAAATGTCAACAATTCTGTGTTTTTCTGTCAATATGGGGTGCTGTGTGTACATTAATGAGGAAAAAAATGAACTTAAATGATTTTAGCAAATGGCTGCAATATAACAAAGAGTGAAAAATTTAAGGGGGTCTGAATACTTTCCGTACCCACTGTATAAGAAATAAAAGGATTACAATTTAAAAAACTATTGTGTACATAAAGATAAAATGTCAATGGATAATCATTGCATATATCAGAATTTGGCTAATTATTTGACCAATCATGGAAATACACACATGTATGTAAACTGTCAGGTTGTATTCCGCCGTGTAAATAGCGAATCCACCATAGTGCAAGCGCACCTGGATTTTAAAGGGAATAGGAGATGAGACTCTGATTGGTTTATTGCACGGTACACCCAAAACATACCAATGACTGATTAGGAGAATAGGGACAAACCTTTTAGACCATGTGCCGACCACATTTTCCATAATTAAACTAGCAAAAGTGGATTTGGACATGCCCTAAGTGCAGCTGTGCTGTGTGCTTCAGACCATGAGCTTAGATTGTTAAAATATGGCCCATAGAGTTTCTTTACAAAGTGATGTTGCCATCTACTGGCCTGGCAGCATAATACTGCGTTTTTAGTCATTTTTGTGCATTTGTGTGAACAGTGATCATTCTGACAGTATTGTTATCTGTACAAAAGAAACACTTTTTCGTTTTCATCATTGTCGCATAAATGTACCGTTAGTTTGCTCCTTTTCCTAGAACCTGACTTTTTCATGGTTTTGTTGATATTTCTGTGGAATTTGCAATTTATGTCTACCAGAACTGATGTTAAATGTATATAAACAACTTTAATTAACTTTTATTTTGAAAAAGTAATTCACATTATGATATGATTATTAGAATCGTGAAGATTCACACAGTTCTTCTGTGTTGATGTTCATCTACAAACTCACTTATAATCTTCTAATAATAATAATAATAATAATAATAATGTTTTATTTATTTAGCACCTTTCAAGAACCCAAGGATGCTTTACATGAAGTTGCTCAATAACATGAATACATATACAAGTATACAGTCAGTATACAACACATAATCAACCAGATGGAACAGACAAAGAAAGTTAATCTACATTAAGCTGGAAAATTGGGACAGACAATCAATTAACAAAAGTGAATAAGTGAGTTTTGATAGCAGTTTTAAAGGTCTGAAGAGAAGAGACATCAGAAAGGTCTTGTGGTAGTTTGTTCCAGAGCTTAGAAGCTGATATGCTGAAAGCCCTACCACCCACACTAGATAGACGGAGTTTGGGTACTGCAAACAAGTTTTCAGAGCTCGATCTCAGAGTACGGGCAGGGAAATAGGAGATAATCAATTCGCAGAGATAGGAACATGCTAAACCATGATGAGCCTTGAAAACTAGAGTAAGAATCTTTAACTGGATGCGGTAACTAACAGGGAGCCAATGTAGTTGCTGTAAGACAGGGGTGAGGTGAGCTGATTTTTTGGTAAAAGTGAGGACCCGAGCAGCTGAATTCTGAATGAACTGCAAACGGTTTATGACTTTTTTTGGGTAGACCATAAAAAAAGGAGTTGCAATAATCAAGACGGGAAGTTATAAAAGCTTGAACAACAGTTTCTGCATCTTTGAGATTTCGTGAGGGTCTTAAGCGGACAATGTTCCGAAGATGGAAGAAAAAGGACTTGACAAGCTGATTGATGTGGGAATCAAACAACACACTGAGGTTTTGTCTGGGTTGAACCAGAACACGTCAATGTTAATAGAAAAGTCATGTTGGGTGAGATCAAGGGATTTAGGGCCATATTCAACTTCAAGTAGTTTTTAGCCATCTATATTTTGAGATTGTGTAAGCAAGATGTTAAAGAAGAGGGAGGAAAAACAGAATTAGGTTGTACAGTAAAATAAATTTGTGTGTCATCAGCATAACTGTGAAAATTAAAGCCATGGCGCCGGATGATCTGACCTAGGGGAAGTTTGTAGATTAAGAATAAAAGTGGACCAAGGACAGATCCTTGAGGCACTCCACGGGAGAAGGTGACAGAATGAGAATTAAATTTGTAAATGCTAATGAACTGTTGCCTGTCTGTGACATATGAACTTAGCCATTGTAAAGCTGTTTCTGAAATGCTGATCGCAGACAAACGGGACAGAAGTACAGAGTGGCAGACTATATCAAAAGCTGAACTCGGGTCCAAAAGGACCAGAAGGCTGAGGACACCAGAGTCAGAGGCGAGGAGGAGGTTGTTCACCACTTTGAGAAGAGCAGTCTCTGTACTGTGGAGGGAGCTATTTTTAGTCCAGGTGGTTCATAACCAGTCATAAGGGAACTATTTATCGTGTGAGGGAAGGGAGAAAGTTTTTGAGTAGATGTGTTGGTAAAGGATCTAATTGGCAGGTGGAGGAGTTAGAGCTCATAATCAGCTGTTCAAACACAGATGTATTGTTGAGAGTAAAGGTAGAGATTGGGTAGGCCAAGGTATCTGGAAAGTAGAAGTTTCTGAAGCAATAAAAGAAGAAAAAGATTGATGGATATTGTCAATTTTGTTTGTAAGAAAAAAAAAAGTCAGAAGAACCATTAAGAAGTGGAGATGGTGGTTTAACAAGTTTTTGTTTGATCTCAGAAAAAAAGGGTCCTGGGTTTACACTTTGCTCTGTTTATAATATTAGATAAGTTAGACTAATGTCTCTGTTTCTGTGTTTCTGTGACAGATGAAGAGAAGACTGAATCCGCTAAAGAGGGAGAATCTGTCGCTCTAAAGACTGATACTGAAAAACAGACAGATGAAGAGAAACTGGAGCTGGATCATCAATCTAGATCTCTGAAAAACACAGACTCTGGAGATTCAGATCTATAGATCGAACCCTGTAGCGAAGGTACAGACAACTTTATTATTACTTTTCAAGTCTTGAGAAGAGATACGATTGCTTTGATAATGAACAGATTTAATTTAGACTTTTATTCACACATAAACTCACATACAGTGCACAGCATAAATCACTACACCCCCTTTGAAAATGAAGATTTTTATCTTAATTTAAGATTTCTGAGGTGTTTCAAAAATGAATTCAACTAAATCTAATTGTGTGGCCCATTTCTTCTAGACTATAACTGGACTATAAATGATCTGCACATCTTCTCTTTGTAATTTCTATGATTGTCTCTGTATTTTCCTTTCAGGTTCCACAGGAAAACATCCAATTGAGTCTTTAGAGATTCAACTGTTGAGTGAAGAAGATCCGGATAGAGCAAGAGTTTTGTACGTTAAGGACGCCCACAACTTAGTGCATCATGAAAACATTTAGTTGATGGCGCTATGGAGCCATGTGCTTTTTAATCTATTTGAATAGGCTTAATGTTACATATCAGCTCGGAAAATACACTAATTTGATTAGAAACACCAGTTACTATCCTTTAAGTCAGGAGTGACTTCCATGTTCAGGAAAAAGACACCCAGTGCTCAAAATAGGTACTGCAGTCCAAATTCAAAATATTGTTTGGCCCGCCTCCTCGTTCAAAGACGCGAGTTGCCAGTAACAAGAGGGAGCGCAATTCACAATGAAAGCTGAGGAGACTTACACACTGTAAGCTGATGAGTTGATTTATCTGTTTTAATATGCTGTCGTTCATAGAGATTTTTAGATGGATTCAGAGGCTTTTTAGGTCAAGTAGAATCTGCGATTCTCTGACCCAGTTTGTTTGTTGGTTTCCATGGTTGCAATGCGCGGTGTTTTCCGCCAACTCGCAACCTGTGATCAGGGCCGTCTGAAGGAATTTGGGGGCCCCAAGCAAAATGGACATGGAGGCCCCCTGACCCCCGCACGCACGCAAAGCCTACAGGAACCACAGCATAGCCATACAGTTTAAGTTCACCCACACTTTATATAAATAAAAAAGGTTTACAGTGCAAATACTGCTGTTGCATATACTGTGCATAAATAAAAAAGGTTTACAGTGCAAAGGGAATGGGATACTGCTTAAAAATACTGCTTGAAAAAATATTTGAAATTTGAACATTTTCAACAATTGAACATTTGCAAAAAACAGCACTATGGCAGCACACACTTATCAGTTTAAACTCTGGGCTGTGCAGGATATCAGCTATAATTAAGGAGCTTGTGGTACCTTGTGCTATAGAGGAAACTTCAGCACTGAGAAGTGATGCATCTGTTGATGTTGAGGATGAAGTTGATGGTGTAGCTGGGAAAATAATTGAAAAAAAAAACTGAAATTACCTGTGAAGTACGTTTAACCATTTCACTGTTAGCATATTGAAAGAGGTCACTATTAACAGCTCAGCTCAGTGAGAGAAATTCACTCTACCTTCATCAGTGGAGGTATCCTTAGGAAAAGCCTGAGGGCTGAGAAATTTAAGCAAAGCACCTTGAGGGAGAAAGAAAAGATGGTAACACTTTATAATAACAATCATTAATAGATGGTAAATTGATAGTTAATTAATCTTTAGTTAATTGTCATTTAACTGTTAGCAAACAGTATTTTTACTTATTATAAAGTTTACCAAAAACTTAAAGATATCTTAGCATTTCCATATTTTGATATTAGAAGGGAAGGGATGCAGGCAGCTGCTTACCAATGCTTAAAAACATCCCAAGCTAATGTTTGATGCACAGAATTTATTGTGTGGTTTTCCTAACCCCCATTTGGAAAATAGATTATCACAGTGGAATAGTATAGCATGCTATTTGCTATGCCACTTTCATCAAAACCTATTACAAAGCTACAGCAATGTCATGTCATTAAATACGATAAACAGTGATTCTGGAACAGATCTGGGTCTTCCTTATCCCGTTAAAAAACATTACAGTAACCATATTCTGTCCGTTCGAAAAAAAGTTGCACTAACTGTTTGTTACAAGCAGCATTTGCCGTCAGGCAGGTAGCTAACATAAACATATTTTTGCTAGCCTACCTGCTGCAAAATTACACCATTTGTACAAGACTGACAAGTAGAGCTATTTTATCCAGTGTAATTTATCACTTACCACTATCTTGTTTTTTCTTATCCTCCTCTTCCTTTCTCTTCTTTCTCTTCTGGCTTCCTGAAGCATAATTCCGCTTCATGACTGCCGAGGAGGTTTTGTATTTTGCCGGCAGCAGAGATCACGTGGTTGGCTGGCTGCTGTCAGCGACTACTGAAAGGGGCCCCCTTGAGGGGGGATCCCGATAACAGTGTCATTGCACTTTACTGCATTGACGATCAAAGGGGCACTCACACAGTGTCGTTGCATTTTAATCTTAACCAGTCGTTGTCTTGGGGCCCCAGGCCAGCTCGGGGTTCCAAGCAATTGCTTGGTTTGCTTGCCTTGTCGCGACGGGCCTGCCTGTGATGTCGAAATACTATTGGATAATCTGGCAGAATGCGGTTTTGCACAGACCAAAACAAAGACAGACATTCCGACACGGAACGCACATTTTCAAAGTAGAATAAAAAAAGAGGCTGTAGCATTGTTTTTCTGAGAAACAATTAGGTGAACTTAGAATGTTTCCTAAATATCTGCAAACATATCATGGTATTGTTATGCTTCATTAAAGTAAAAATCTTACATAGAGCCCCTTTAAAGGCTAGATTTTTTTTTTTTTTTTTTCCAGGCTGGCGATCCAAATGAGCCACACAGCTACACTACAGTATAATAGCTAACTGTGTGAGTTAATGTGACTAACCTCTGTAGATGTGATGTCTCGTATAATTTAATGTTGTCGTTCCTGTGCCTTTTAATTGTTTTCGCACTTTCTGTGGATCTTTCCGATCTGACGTTCATAAACCCAATAGAGAGAACATGTGGCACGGTGACTCCTGTCATGTTTCATGGGACTCTTACGATATTTTGGAGTTATACACGGACACACATAATCAACTCTCAACTTTGTTTTGAGAGTAATGCATTGATTGTCCAAAATGTATAGGCCCTATTGTGATTTTTATTTTTTTATTTTTTATTTTTTTATTTTTTTATTTTTTTTTATTTTTTTTGTATTCTTATAGAGACATTCCTTTTGGGTTTTATATTAATGACAAGAATGTAATCAAAGCAAGTTTTTGTATAAACCTTCTTTTATTTATTGCAAAGTTTTATACCCATACATGTAAATATGCAAAAAGTAAACCCTGCTTTAACTGCAAAAAAGATCTTCCATTTCTTTTTTTTCTTCTTCTTTTGTTTTATATAAATTCTCTTGTTGACTATTGTGCCATAACTAACTTTATTGTCTAAAAGATTGTTTGTGATATTGTATCTTCTGTTTGTTAAAATTGCAATATTCAGGATTGGTCAACTGGAGTTCCTACATTTGAGTTTAAATGTGAATGTGTTTTTCTGTGTGTGAGAGTCTTGTGATGGACTGTTTCTCTGCCTTCGGCTCGAGATGCTGGGACAGACTCCAGCGTCCCTACAACACTACAGAGGACAAGCCGTTTGGAGAATGGATGAATCTAAATGTAAAGTGAGTTTATATTCACTCTGAAGCACTTGACTGATGAACTCGACCTTACTGCACTTCTACCAAAATGTATTTTTGCTAATTTGTTCAATAGTAGTTCTTAAAGAACCTTTGAAGTATTAACTTGTATGCATTATCTCCTCTATAAGCTGTTTGAATAAAATGTTCATAAACATATTGATCTATGATCTTTCTGTTTGATTATTAATGTCTTCTAGTGCAGTGGTTCTCAAACCTGTCCTGGGGACCCCCCACCACTGCACATTTTGCATGTCTCCATCATCTAACACACCCAATTCAACTCTTGCAGTCTCTACTAATTAGCTGATAACTTGAATCAGGTGTGTTAGATGAGGGTGACATGCAAAATGTGCAGTGGTGGGGGGTCCCCAGGACAGGTTTGAGAACCACTGTTCTAGTGGACAGAATTAAAGGGCATCTATTATGTTCATTTTCTCAAGATGTAATATCAGTCTCTGGTGTCCTCAGAATGTGTCTGTGAAGTTTCAGCTCAAAATACCTCACAGATCATTTATAAATCCATGTTGTAAATACCCATTTCTGACTGGTTGTTTTCGTGCATGTGCCTTTAAATGCAAATGAGCTGCTGTGCCCCGCCCCCTCTCCACATCACAGCTCTTGCTTCAATCGGTTTTAACAAACGCTGAATCATGCTATCACCATGTCAGCAACTTGCAGAAACGTTAGTAATGTGTTAGAAATCATTCTTTGAGTAAAATCTTCAAACTTCAAGCTTTACATTACTTACAGGGTTAGTTCACCTAAAAATTAAAATTCTGTCATTAATTACTCACCCTCATGTCGTTCCACACCCGTAAGACCTTCATTCATCTTCAGAACACAAATTAAGATATTTTTGATGAAATCTGAAAGGTATATCAAGGTCCAGAAAGGAACTAAAGACATCGTTAAAACAGTCATGTGACTGCAGTGGATCAACCTTAAAGTACACATGAAATCAAAATTGACTTATTTATTTTGTTAGCTCAAATTGCTAGTTTTGTGGTGAACAATTCATTCATGCAAGTCAATCCCAGATGAGAAATATGGGTCTTATCTAGTGAAACCATCGCTCATTTTCTGAAAAAAATTGAACATTATATAAGTTTTAACCTTAAATGCTCATCATGAACTAGCTCTCTTCTTCTTCTCCTCTATTTGAATTCCGGCAGTGTAGACACTGCTAAGCGTATTACTGCCCTCCACAGGCCAAAGTTTGAACTAATTGTTATATACTATTGAACTAGCATATTGCATATAAAAATTAGTTCAAACTTTGACCTGTGGAGGGCAGTATTACGCTTAGCAGAGTATACACTGCTGGAATTCTAATAGAGAAGAAGAACAGAGCTAGTTCAAAATGAGCATTTCTGGTTAAAACGTATATAATTTTCAATTTTTTTTCAGAAAATGAGCGATGGTTTCACTAGACAAGACCCTTATTTCTCATCTGGGATTGTGTTTAACAATTTGAAGCTGCAGTGAAACTAATTTTGACCTTCAACTGTTTGGTGCCCATTGAAGTCTACTATAAGGAGAATAATCCTGGAATGTTTTCATCAAAAACTTTAATTTCTTTTCGACTGAAGAAAGAAAGACATGGACATCTTGGATGACATGGGGGTGAGTAAATTATCAGAAAAAGTTTATTTTAAAAGTGGACTAATCCTTTAATTACTTGAGGACTGTGTGTTGCAGGCCCCGCCTCCAGAGACCCGTCAGACAGATTACTGTCCCTGTGAAAACAGGATAAAATAAAAAGACAGAGAGAGTCGTGTCAGCTCCTTCACTGCTCCTCTGTTGGTGTGAGGAAGCATGCGCAGTTCACCAGTCCATTCGCGACTCCCGGGCAAGAATATCAAAATAAGAGTCCTTTTTTTCTGTCCATATAAACCAATATACATTTGACAGTTTGCACACTGCATAAAAAAATAAGATAATCATTGAACTTATATACAGATTTCACAGAAAAATAAAAAACACAAATGTATACATACTTTGTGTGTATCACACTCTCCCTGACAAAATAAGAAAAGCTCCAGTGATCAACCTCCTACCTCCTATATGTGCAATCAACACACAGACACAGTGAAATTGTAAGGTAAGTATGTGTGAGGAGTGTATGAATTGGTATAACCAATTTGTGGTAGGCAACTATTTATACCCCAAACAGGTATGTGTGTGATTGGGTAAGCTGTCACTGCATTAAGTGTTGGGTATGGCTGTAACACAGGCTGACCAAAGGTGTCATAAGTGTAAATCTGTCTTGGCCTTTTCTCCCTCGTAGACCTTCTTACTGCAGCTTCACTCCCTTCACTTGGACTTGCTACTCTCTCTGGCTCGACAAAAGCAGCTGCTTCCCTCTCCTCATCCACATCGTCATCCACAGGTGGTACCAGGTAAGTATTTGGTTTTCTTTCTGACAAATTTTCCAGTACCCTAGATTCCTCCCTTCTGTGTATTTGATTGTATTCTTCCCTTACAGGTATTCGCTCAGGTAGACGGCTATTCCCTGGTTCTGTCCAGCTGCCTGGGATTCTCAACCAGTATCCTCCTCCGCTATTTTCTTCATCCGAGTCTGTCGTGTCACTGTTTCTGATGCTTTCTTTGATGGGTGTCTAACTTCTTGTCTTTCTCTGTTTTCCAGCTTCCTGCGATCGAGGTGTCAATGTGGGAGCTTCCACAGGTAAGTCATTGACCAGCAGTAGTAGGTTCTGGTGCAGCGTCCGGGTTTTATTATTGTCTCCATTCTCAGGATGAACTACATAGACTGGGTTATCGGAGACTTGACCCTTCACCACGTAGACCACTTTTTCCCAGTAGGATCGTAACTTCCCTGGACCCCCTCGTTCTCCAAGGTTTCTGACGAGCACTCGGTCTCCCGCTTTCAGTAGCACTCCTCTGGCTTTTCGGTTGTATTGAGCCTTCCCTCTCGCACTTGCTTGACGACTGTTTCCTTCAGCGATCTTGTATGCCTCTGCCATTCGTGCCGCCCACTGATTTGCATACCCCTTTGGTGTGACTCCATCCGTTGGCTCCACCAGGCCGAAGATCAGGTCAACTGGAAGGTGAGGATGCCGCCCGTACAACAGGTAAAAGGGGGAATACCCAGTAGACTCGTGCCGCGTGCAGTTGTAGGCATGCACAATTTGAGGTAAGTGCTCTTTCCACCTTTCTTTTTCTTTGTCTGCCAGTGTCCTCAACATCTGTAGTAGAGTCCGATTTAACCTCTCCACTGGGTTTCCTTGGGGGTGGTATGGTGACGTTCGAGAGTGGCCGATTCCCGCAAACTGTTGGAGAGTGCGAAACAGTTAGTTCTCAAACTCATGGCCCTGGTCGTGATGTAATTTGGCCGGATATCCAAAGCGTGGAATGTAATCTTGGAACAAGCGTTCAGCTGTAGTCCGTCCGACTTGCTCTTGGTTGGGTAAGATGGGGGAACCTTGTGAAATGGTCCATGACGACCAGGATATATTCATATCCTCCATGGCTCGGCTCAAGGTGCAGGTAGTCAATGCAGACCAGTTCCATAGGTGTGTGTGTGTTGTGATGCTACCCATGGATGCTCGAACATGTACAGTTGGTTTCTTTTGTTTTATACACAGGCACTTTCTGGTCACATATTCTTCCACTTCAACTTTCACGTATGGCCAGTAGAACCGTTCTCTCGCCAGGCTCAGCACACGCTCTGTACCCACATGTCCCTTCTTGTCATGGAGGTGCTCGAGTGCCAGCTTTTTGTACTTGCTCGGCAAGACCAGCTGTTTTCTCTCCCTCGTTCTTCGATATAGGATTCCTCCCTCAAGATGTAGCTTGTTCCACTCATACATCAGCTTTCTGCTGGTTCCTGTCAAACCTCCCCTCATCTCATCTGTGAGAGTGACACCATCCTCCTTCCATTGTCTCACTTGAGAGATTACAGAATCTTCTTTCTGGGCTTGAATCAGTTCATCTGGTCCTATTGTTGGCAACCAGGTGGTAGGTTGACATGGTTCATCCTCCCCAGAAGACATATACAGGGCAGCGACCCAGGCCACGTCCTTCATCTTTGACGAATGACTGCCCTCCCATGCTGCTTGTAGGTAGCTCTTCTGTGCACTCTGATGCATATACTTCGATGTCCAGAGGAAGACGAGACAAGGTATCTGCATCGATGTTGACTTTCCCTGGCCGGTACTTCACGTCGAACCGGAAGTCAGACAGCTCCCCGACCCACCGATGGCCTACTGCGTTGAGCTTTGCTGTGCTCATCACGTATGTCAGGGGGTTGTTGTCGGTGTACACTGTGAAGTTTGGGGCGTAGAACAGGTAGTCCTGGAACTTCTCGCACACTGCCCACTTCAATGCAATGAACTCAAGTTTGCCACTGTGTAATCGGTAATTCCTCTCTGTCGTTGTCAGTGTTCTGGACCCATATCCTATTACTCTCAACCTCCCGTCTTGTCGCTGATATAGGATGGCCCCTAGGCCCCTTTCAGATGCGTCAGTGTGGAGCGTGAAGGGTAAGTTGAAGTCCGGATATGCCAGTATAGGTGGGCTTACTAACATACCAATTAGTTCTTTCAGGATCTGTTGGTGGTCCCTGGTCCATTCTACTGGAGATCTGGAAGGAACTTGTGGGCCTTTAGCTTTCTTCTTGCTGTGAGTGTCCCGTGTTGTCTCAGGCTACTCCTTCGGCTGACACTAGCCGTCCCACGTACCTGACTTCACACCGGAACAGTTCACACTTATCAGGTTTCAGCTTTACACCGTGATGCTGGAGGACCCTCAATACTCTACGGATACTCTCAACATGTTCTTCAAAGGACCTCGCATAGCATAAGACGTCATCTAAATACGGGATACAGCACTCATCCCTGAGCGAATCAAGCATTTCTTCCATACTGCGTTGGAAGGCAGCAGGCGCATTGGACAATCCGAAGGGAATCCGGACCCACTCATGAAGCCCCCAGGGTGTTATGAATGCTGTCATGTGTCTGGATCCTTCTGCAATGTACCCCTGATGGTACGCTTTGCCTTGGTCGAGAATGCTGAACCAAGAGTAGCCCCCAAGAGTGTCAATCAGATCCTGGATCCTAGGCAATGGATGACGGTCAGGGATGGTTTTCCTGTTCAAGAGACGGTAATCAACACAAAGCCTCAGCTTGCCATCTTTCTTGTGGACACAGACTACTGGAGCAGCGTATGGTGACTTTGATTTAACGATCCATCCTTTTGCTAGAAGATCTTGTATGTAGCTCTTCACCTCATTAAACAAGGGTTTTGGTACTGAGGAATACGCCCTCTGAACTGGGATGTCATCCTTCTGTGTGATTGGCATTTGCAAGGTGGGAATGCATCCAATGTCATTATCATCTCTGCTAAAAGCACCAGACTCCTCATACAAAATTCTTTGAACTACCTCTCGTTGGCTTTCTTTCAGATGGTCCAGGTTGACAGGTGGGTGCCACAACAATTTTGCCTCATCTTCTCGAGTGGTCACAGTTTGGATCGTTGCCGTCTGCCTCGGCTCACTTGTTTTTCCAGACTCCGCTACTATCCTCTCAATTCTTTGTAAAGTTCCAATCACTGTGCCACGGGGCAGGGTCACATCAACCACTGTGTTATTTCCGATGGGTATGGAAACACAAGGGTCACTTTGGGGCTGTATTTCTAAGAGTCCCTCCCCAATGTCCAACAATCTTAAATGATCACTATTTTCATGAGGCTCAAACAAGACCACAGAGTCAGACTGTGCTGTTGTGGCAAAAATTAGTTGACATCACTAATAAGAGACAAACCTTAGAAAATTCTCTTTATAAAGATTTAATTTCTTGCAACAAAGAGTCCACAGTCGACACAACCATACAATGCCAACTGAGGACACAAAAGAACTGAGGACACATGGTCTTGCCCATGGAGGCATTTAGCGTAATGAGAGAAAAAATGTCGGGGTAAACAAGGCTTGCCATCCACGCTCATCCACACATCATTCTCAAGTTTGCAGCCACAATGTCTCCACAGGTTCTTCTCCGCTGCTGTAGCAAATGCCTGCATACTCTGTATAGAAGTCAAAGCATTTGTGTTAGTTTCAGATAATAAAATGCATTCTGGTTCCTTTGACTGCTGTGCTGCCACGGCCTTTGCAGCCATATCTGCTCTTCTGTTTCCTGTTGAAATGAAATCTTTGTTGTTAGTATGCGCTGCGCATTTACAGATGGCAAGTTGTTTTGGCAAGAGAATTGCGTCTAGAAGAGTAGACACAAGAGAAGCATTTAGAATTGGCCGGCCATCAGATTTCAAAAAAATTTCTATGTTTCCATAAAGCCCCAAAATCATGTGCAACCCCGAACGCGTATCGTGAATTTGTGTAAATCGTTACACTTTTACCCTCCATAAGCTTGCATGCTTCTGCCAGGGCTACGAGCTCCGCCGCTTGAGCTGAAAAATTTGATGCCAATGTGCCAGATGTCAATGTTTCAAATTCAGTGGTCACCGCGTAACCAACTTTGTTCAGGCCTGTCTGTGGATCTCTGGATGCAGAGCCATCCACAAACAGGATATGCTCACTGTTTTCGAGCAGTGTGTCCGAAAGGTCAGGGCACGGGGTACATATCTGTTCGAGTGCGGTCAATCAGCAGTGATGTTCCTCCCCATCCTCCTCTGTTTGAAGGAGATTGGCAGGATTCAGCACTGTGCAACGCTTGACTGTGATGTTTGGCATATCTAGCAAAATTGTTTGATACCTCAGCCATCGTGCTGTTGACAAATGTGATGTCTTCTTTTCCTGCAAAATCATGGAAACAGCATGCGGAACCATTAATGTCATGTCAGAATACCCCACAAATTCTCTAGAGGCCATCACAGCCTGTTCAGAAGCTGCCACGGCCCTTAGACAATGCGGCAGGCCTGCTGCTACTGGATCTAATTTGCCAGAGAAATAACCCACTGGTCGCATTCTGTCTCCATGTAGCTGCAAAAGAACAGAAGACATGAACCCATTTTTTCATCTACCATTTGGACAAATGGTTTAGTTGGTACAGGCAGGCCTAATGTGGGGGCTGTGGCGAGCTGCGCTTTCATGTCTGCAAAAGCCTTCTCAGCCTCCCCCGTCCAATTAATCTTACCACATGACTTCAACTCCTTCCTGTTGTCAGGGATCTCAGGGGTTGCTCAAGAATCGCATAATTGGGAATGAATGTTCTGCAATAAGAGCACATTCCAAAAATGACAACATTTGTTTCTTTGTGGTTGGTTTTGGTACCTCAGTTATTGCCTGCACCCGTTTTCCAAACAGTGATTTAGTGTTTGTAGATATTACATAACCCAAAAATGTGACTTGTTTTTTTTTTTTACAAATTGTAGCTTACTTTTACTGACCTTGTGACCTTCCTGTGCCAAATGCTGCAGCAAGGTCACAGTGTCTTTCACACATGTTGTTTCATCTTTTGCACAAATCAAAATATCGTCAACATATTGAAGCAAAGCTGATCCAGGTGTCAGAGTCACATTTTCAAGGCTTCGTCTGAGTGCTACATTGTAAATTGTTGGTGATTCACAATATCCCTGACACAATCTTGTAAAAGTGTACCCTTTCCCTTTGAAATTAAATGCAAACCAATATGCACAGTCTTTGTCCACTGGTACGCTAAAGAAGGCATTCGGCAAATCTACCACTGAAAAGAATGTGGCGCTCTGTGGAATTTGTGACAAGATTGTGTAGGGATTTGTAAGTGTAGCAGCTCTCGCTCTGACAGCTGAATTCACAGTTTGCAGGTCCTGAACAAAACGCCATTCAGTGGGCTGACCTTTGTCTCTTATCTTTTTCACAGGAAAGATGGGAGTACGCACCGGTGAGGTGTCACATGGAACAATTACGCCTTCTTTTAACAATGATTCAAAAACTGGTTCTATGCCCAAAATTGCCTCCGTTTTCAATGGATATTGTGGTTGGCAAGGTCTATAATCAGATTTTGGAGTAATTATCACCGGTTCGCACCCTTTAATCAGTCCCACATCATACTTGTGCTTTGCCCACAACTCATCAGGCACTTCTGCCAGTGCAGGGTGTATGTCCAAAGCACAAATATTTGTCATACAGTCATTTTCATGTGTGTGTTTGTCAATGGTGGTTAAAATCCGCTTCACCTCAATTTCATGCTTGCAATCAGATTTAAAAGCCCTCAATTTCCCACTTTAAAAGCCCTCAATTTCCCACTCTAAAGTCTCATCGACCTTCTCCCAGTCATCTGTTTCAACACAGTGCTTCACAAACACTCCCATGTCACCCCAGGCCTGTGTATTTTTCTTTGAAATTGATATGTGCGGCACACACTCTCCTGCTATCAAATAGAGAGAAAGCTTTTTTTCTGATAAGCCTACTGAAATCGCACACATTTTCTCAGTCCAAATCATTTGATCAAGTTTCAAAGTGTCTTTCTCTTGTTCAAACCATTGTTTTTCATAAAATTGATCTCATTCTGTTGCGACATGTGACGTGCAATGCAAATTGTCAGGCATCATAAAATCTGTACCAAATGACAGCGTTCTATTTTTTCCCAATTCACAGATTGTTTTTGCCCACTCAGTTTCAGTTATGTGCCATTTGTAAACCCATTTTGGTTCTGTTTTCAAATACATTTGCTCACCCTCTCTCACTACAATGCCCGACGGATCTGCAACCATTACCAAATTTAATTTGCACATTAAATCTCAGCCCAGAAGGGGTAACTGGGCATGTTTTTGAAGTTAAAAATGCATGCTTCAGCACGTGGCTCCCTTCAGTCTCTCACTTTAGTGGCACAGTGAACCATTCTGTTATATAATGTCCTGATACAGACAAAGAACCATGCGTTTTGTTTGTTAGCACTGGTTCACATGGCAAGTCACATGATCGCAAAACAGATCGGGTTGCCCCTGAGTCTACCAAAACATGAAATCATTGTCCCTTCAACTATCAGGGGATATTCAGGCATGTTTAAAAATCCCTTACTGCTATACATAATCAAACATTTGTCAAAATCTTCTTTGTTTGTTTCAGAAACACACAAAGAGGTGCAAGCTTTTTTTTCATTGCGGAGAGCATTATCAGTGCATGTGTTCAGGTGTGGGTGCGTGTGTGTGTGTGTGATATTAGTAAATGTGTACTTCCCTTTGCGGCGGTTTTTGCATCCTTGGCCGTGGTCCACCCGATCTCCTCCTGCTCTCCGCATCCTTTTTCTCAGTCAGCCTTTCGCAGTTCAGGGCAGTTTATTGCCCAATGTCCGTCCATTTTGCACTTCCTGCATCTCATGCACTCATGAACAATGTGGTCGCCAGCTCCGCACAGATAACAGCCATTTTTGTCTGAATTGTGTGTCCCCATAACCTCCACCATAGGTGCTGTGATGCTCACCCGCAATTCTTTCGCAGTTCTGTCCCAGTTCTTTCTTTTCTCCGGATGCGGGATCTCGAATTCTTCCTCTTCCTCTTCCTCTTCCTCTTCCTCACCGCTTTCTGAGTGGGTATCAGGATTCAGACTGAAGTCCCCGTCTAACTCCAGTGCTCTGGCTAGTGCATGTGTGTTGGAACGTAAAACATATGATCGGGCACCTTTCTTTCTTTGCTTCATCTTCCGGATCGCTAGTCTCTTTCTCCTTCCGGACGGCAGTGTTTCTTTGCCCCGGAAGCTTTCAGCTGCGTGCGCCCCCTCTGCTGTTGGCTCAGCTTCGCATGCTCTTCCTTCTGTTGACTGTTCAGCTGTGCATGCTCCCTCTTCTCTCAGCTCAGCGGCGCGTGCTCCCCCGTCTCTGTGCTGGGGAGCTGGAGTTGGTTTGGCTGGTAGAATTGGTTGGTTCGGTGGGAACGGAGAACAGTCGAGATCGGAGTCCACTTTCAGGCCTTGGAGCTTCGCATTGGGATAAATTGTGTAGCTCAGCGGTGTTTCATGTGGAAAACCACAAGCATAAGATGTGTTAGTAATAGTAATCTCATTCTGTGGAGGCGCAATCGCCTTTTCTTCACTTTTCTTTCTTCAACATTCTTCTTTCCCTATTATCTGCCTCTTCTACCCAGCAATTAATTGTTTTCTCACATTTCCCACATGCATGTTTTTTTTTTTTTTTTTTAATTTTTTTTTTTTTTTTTAGCACAACCCTTTGTTATGTCACTCCCTTCTTTGATCGACAATTTTACCATTTTCAACCTTGTACTACTAAGTGTTTCTTCTTTTGGGAAATCATGATATTTGATCAACTTTTCTATATCTTGCATGCATCTTTGGCCATATAATTTTCTCATTTGACAAAATACCGTTGTCTTGTGCTTTGGGATTTCCCCATATTGGCAGTCTGATTCTGTGGCTTTTCGCGCGCGCTACTAATCTGTTGGACGTCTCCGTACAGATCTGATCTCTTCACCCAAGATCAGCCGGGCGGACACTCTCAATAGTGCCCTATTCGGGACCGCACACAACTCAGTCCCCGGACTGCACACAACTCAGTCCCTCTTATTCGCCCACGTGATTTCAGTCCTTTTTTTTTTTTTTTACCTCGTAAGAAACATCAATTCACGCTGCATTTGCCACCGATTCAGACTCCCCTTATGGTTTATCCCTATCAATTCAATTTTCAATTTAACCAAATTCTATTTAGAAATTCTCCCCCTAAATTTTCTAAGTTTGTCTCTTACCAGAAGCGCCCGTTGCCGTCTCGGGTTCGTTTTCTCTTGATTCCAGTGGTCGTCCTTCTGGACCTACACAGCGTCGGTCCCTCGTCCCTGAATCTAAACGGGGTTAGGGCTGACTTGGGTCAGGATTGCAGGTCACCGGTGCTCTCCAGGTCCAGAAGGTCCGTCCAAGGAATCCCTCTTCTGACACCAAAATTGTTGTGGCAAAAATTAGTTGACATCACTAATAAGAGACAAACCTTAGAAAATTCTCTTTATAAAGATTTAATTTTTTGCAAGAAAGAGTCCACAGTCGACACAACCATACAATGTCTGCCCCGAGTGTGAACTGAGGACACAAAAGAACCCACAAACATTTATACCCCCAATGTTTGAGCAACTCTCCTCAGTATTTTTTCATACAGGGTAAAAGTAACAAGCACACACACACAAATGGCCTCCCCTTCTGTCTTAGAACTAATTTAAATTAACAAGCAAGAGACACAATGGTCCCCCTTCTGCCTTAGAACTTATTTAAATTATCCGACACCCTTAGTTTGGGAAAGCTCTCAGTTTGGGTGTCCCACCGTTACCCCCCTGGGTTTCAACAGACACTGTGTCTGTTGAGATCAGAGAGGTGTTTTGCATAGCTGAAACAGATATTGACTTCTGTGTGAACTCAAACATAAATCTTCTTCTGTGATTAAATTTTTCCCCAACAATTTGAAGGGATTCTGCACTTCACCCAAGTCACCTGTCCTGCCCGGATAACTACCCCTCTTGGACCAACCTTCAAGTGCCCATCTCCATCATCATCTTCAGCAGCTTGGATCACCTCGACTAAAGTTAGTGCCTTTTCACGAGGGATATCAATGGCTCCAGCCAGTAGTGAGGTAAGTGTTGGCATCAGTTGTTCAGACTGCCCTTGAATTAGTACTTCAATTAAAGGGATAGTTCACCCAAAAACGTCACATTGATGTCCTAAGACACGAAACGATCGGTTTGTGCGAGAAACCGAACAGTATTTATATCATTTTTTACCTCTAAAACACCACTATGTCCAACAGCGTTCAGCATTCGTTTGGTGAGGTCTGATTGCGCTCTGACAATGACAGTGATGTCTCGTGCATATACTTCAATGAGTGCTAGACATCACTGTCGTTGTCAGAGCGCGATCAGACCACACTAAATGAGTGATGAACGCTGTTGGACATAGTGGTGTTTTAGAGGTAAAAAATGATATAAATACTGTTCGGTTTCTCGCACAAACCGATCGTTTCGTGTCTTAGCACATCAATGTGTCGTCACGAGCCGCAGGGTTTAATTTGGATTTGTCTATGGAAGTGTTTTAGACTCTTATTGTTCGAGTTCCCGTCCATTCTTATTATAAGACTGACAGACGGCAACGGTTGGAGTTAAAAATCATCATTTGTGTTCGACTGAAGAAACAAAGTCACCTACATCTTGGATGTGCTGGGGGTAAGCAGATAAACATCAAATTTTCATTTTTGGGTGAACTATCCCTTTAACCCTCAGGGGTCTGAGGATTTTTGGGGCCCTGGAGAAGTTTTGACATGCCCTGACATTTGTGCTTTTTTCAGTTGTTCATAAACTTATTAATGGAAAAAGTGTCATTACACTGTATTCAACACAAACTAGGCTACAATAATATGTGAGGAACATGTATGTACATGTTTGTGTTTTTGAAGGAATAACGTTTATGCATGGTTATTGAAAAAACAAAAAACTTAAGTCACTGAAATAAACCCTAAAAATATATATTAAATCTGTGTTCACAAGACTTCTGGGTATTGGAGGTTGTAAACTAGAGTTTTTGCTTCAAAATGAGGTAAAAATTATGCTGCTTGCTTGTTCATATAAAACAATAGAGAGATTTAAATTTTCTAAAACATCTTTGGTCAAGAAGCACAGTATGTGCGGAGGCGTGAATCATCATGAATAATGGGTCGTTTACACCTGAGAAGACAAAAGAATAACATTAAGAGCTCTAATGACCTGCATATTAATTAGGCCTTTCAGACAGGTAGGCTGTGAAAAAGCCCTCTGTTGATCATGTCTCAAGCTCATCATAATGTAAATCAAACATACAGAAAAAACAG
Source organism: Megalobrama amblycephala (assembly GCF_018812025.1). Lineage (NCBI taxonomy): Eukaryota > Metazoa > Chordata > Actinopteri > Cypriniformes > Xenocyprididae > Megalobrama > Megalobrama amblycephala. The sequence continues at coordinate 58,411,421 of NC_063050.1, forward strand.
CAATACTGTGAAATATTATTACAATTTAAAATAAGTGTATTCTATTATATTCTTTAAAATATAATGCATTTCTGTGATGCAAAGTGTCTGAACAGTTATGTTACTTCTATGGCATTTCATATAGACTTTTAGCTTAAAAGCATGCACATTTGGAGAAATATTGATGGATTCTCATGTTTATGTCAATTTTCTATACAGAGGAGTAATATTTATTCAATATTTATTTTCATCACTATGAACGCTGGATACTGTTTTCAATTCATACTTGCAGCCGGAGGGTGCTCTGTGCACCTTTAGTCCACAAATTCATATAAAGAAGAACAGGAACCAGGAACCAACGGCATGTCTTCTAGAGGTCGCTAACCATGGCTTTAACATCCAGATAAACACTTTTCAAGACAATAAATACACGATTGAGACGATGTATACATGTATTGCCTCAGAATTTGCGTCTGAATAGCGCTGGCTCCGTGGGTGTGGCCGCATTACCGGATAATGAGCTGAATCACGGACTTCTGACATGGCTCTCTTTTCATACAGATTACATAAGCACAGAATTTTTGTTTTTGATTTGAGTTACACGATTTAAAACCTGACATTTCACCGTTTCTTTAGACACAAGTCTAATTTTTTTGTCATTAGTATTCACTAAGTTACAGTTCATTTTCTGAGAACTATCAGATTGGACTTCGTTCAGAGGGAGACGAGAGATCACGCATCAAGTTAGTTTTCTTTATTTTACAAAAAGCACAACATTTTGTTTTTACTCTGAGTGTACACAAATAAAAGAAGATATTCCACAGATTAAAATGGTGTATAGCTCTTAATTGTATGTGCAACATTGACGGAGTATTTTGAGTCTCTTTCACACTGGTTAGAAAAAAACGCGGTGGTCACGCCGGCGTGACCGCCGACCCGAGGGAGTTAATTTGAAACCCAGTAGTGGTCTCTCAATTGGCATTTTACTCACCAGGAATGGGACATTAATAGATAGACTTGGGTCCTCATTTCCTAGCAGGTTGACTGTGATGACTGCCCAACCGTCAAATGGGATAACGTCTCCATTTACAGCGTAGACTTTCAGATCTTCTTGACATCCGAGAAGCTCCCGAAGTGGCCTCACCTCAACACTTGGCAGATACTTCTCTTTCCACACATGGTCCACCATGTTGACTTGGGCGCCGGTGTCGAGTAATGCCCTTACTGTCAAGCCATTCAAGTTGCATTGGGTCAGAGCCTTGCTTCCAATCAGTTTGATTATGTTGTCATTTTTGGTCTTACAGGAACCCAGAATGCTTGCTCCTTGACTCATGGACTTCATCTCATTTATTGATTTGTTTATTTGTCTCTGATACAGGCGTTCTTGTCCTAACACTCCACCGCTAGGCCTGGCTGGCTTCGGGGAAGTAATGTCTGGCTGGGGCATTTGTTGTGCGGTCACTGGTCGCCCCTTTGCAGTGGCCGGCTCCCGTTTCCCTGCTGCTGAGGTCGTCGTAGGCACCCCACTGCCCGGTGTCCATCCTCTCCACAGATGTCCTGTCACCCTTCGTCTGCACATCGTGGGCAGCATCGCAAGCGGCTCACCCGGCGAAAGGATGGTTGGCTGGCAGAGCATTGGCAGCCACCTTAAGTTCGTGTTGGCATGGAATGTTGTATGGCGTCTACCATGCTGGTTAGAGCATCAATCCTGGCAGTAAGATGCTTAATCTGATCGTCCTGAACTTTTTGTGTAACAGAACCTTTTGCAGCTTTCACATCCCTGTCTGTTTCACCACTAACTTGGGAACTACTAGCCATTGATGGTTTTGCTCTGGTTGGTGGGCCCAGTCGCCGCAGCCTCTCATTCTCATCACTTGTGATCTTCATAACATGCCTGAGTATAGCATTGTCAGTTACATCACTGTCAGCTAACAAGGGTTTCAGCTCGCTACGGATATCTTTACACCGGTGGCTTAGTCCCTGGTAGACAGTGTGTAGGAACACATCCTGTACAGTAGCTGTACTATACTTCCTGTCTGAGTCAGCTTGTTTCGCAGCAAAGAGCATTTTTTGTTTCAACCCCATGACTCTGTAGAAGAACTGCTGAGGGGTTTTGTGTTCACTCTGCTTGGTGCACATCAGTTCTTGGAACAGCTCTGTGCTATTTCGGTCCCCCAAGTGTGATTGTAAGAACCCTTTTAGCTCAGCCACCGTCATGTCGTCTTTGTTCATCAGCATATCTTTAAAAATGCCTGGCTTTATAATTCGCAGCACACCTCTGACAACATCGGCATTGCTGAAGTTCTCTTTTAGGCCACTGTCAATTTGCCTGCACACATTGTTGAATGTGATGTCTGACGAGTGATCCCCAATCTGGCCTCCATGTATCTTAAACTCACGGGGCTGGATATACTGAAACCCCCCCATAGGGAATGCAAAGTCATTAGCTACACGTTTGGGCTGCTCAGTCTGGTTCGTGTGTGCTGTAGTGGCGCCCCCCTGTGCTAAAGTGTGAGTCAAGTTAGTGTTCTGGGTCGGTGTCATGTACTGGTGTATTTTTCTGCCAATTTCTTCATATGCTGCAAGCATTTTATGTATGTCTGTGTTTGTTTCAGTTATGGCCCCCTTAACATCCCCTGAGTCAGGTGCAACATGTGGTGGTGTATGATAAGTGTCATCATCAGTGGTGGGTGGATGTAACACGTGTAGGTTGAGGGTTTGAATCAACATTAGATGTAGTTGTGCAAATCTGTTTTGCTGATTTTACCATCTCTTGCAATGACAACAGTTCACTCATACCTTGGTCCTCAGTCTCTAGCAAAAGTTCACTGGACATGAAAGCGTTGATATGGTCAAAACAAACCCCACTGTCCTCCAGATCCAGTTCACTGGTGTCATGTCTAGGTGTTGACCCGATAACCTTGGCGATGCGGAACAGTTCGTCAGCAGGTAAGGAAATTAACTCTCTTTTGATGTCCCACACCAGCTGCTTCCTTGCACGATCCGCCATTATGTCACCCTCTGTCGTCCCTTCCGTGGTAGCCTCGACCTCAGGATAAAGACAGCGCTCACAGATTGTCTGGCACACGCCCTCTTGTCTCGTTGCTCCGTGAATATAGCAGCTGCCAGCCTCTAGCCCCAACGCTGCCTGGTCCCTATGGTTCTGGAATCTTTGGATCCGTCTCCTAGCGTCACATGGAGTGGATCCCGGACGAGCCCCCAAGAATCTGTTGCAGGCCCCGCCTCCGGAGACCCCTCAGACAGATTACTGTCCCTGTGAAAACAGGATAAAATAAAAAGACAGAGAGAGTCGTGTCAGCTCCTTCACAGCTCCTCTGTTGGTGTGAGGAAGCATGCGCAGTTCACCAGTCCATTCACAACCGGGCAAGAATATCAAAATAAGAGTCCTTTTTTTTTGTCCATGTAAACCAATATACATTTGACAGTTTGCACACTGCATAAAAAAATAAGGTAATCATTGAACTTATATACAGATTTCAGAGAAAAATAAAAAAACACAATTGTATACATACTTTGTGTGTATCACATGTGCTTTATGTGATGGACTGTATTTCTTATCCTCTGGTTCCAACTGTTTGATGTCAGAAGTTGGTGTCAGGTTGAATAATGAATGTTTTGTGTGACTGTTTAATACATTTGACTCATGAGTAAGATTGGTCTGGTTGGTCCCTTATTTTATGTAGCACTTAAGTAAAAGTTAACGGGATAGGTGTTACAATATAATCAAATTATTTATAATTAAATTATATCAGAACTATGTTTATAAATAATGATATTCCCTGATGAACATCTTTCTCTGTGTGATATCACTTTAATGTTAATGATAGGCACAAAAATACCTTGTTATTCCAATTAAATATTTTTAAACAGCATTTATGTTTCTGTATTGTTATATTTTGTTAGAAAGTGTTTGTTGTAAGCCATGATTAATGTTTAATTTATTAAAAAATTATTTCTGTACTTTTTTTTTTACTATGGAAAGAATGTCAAAAGTATGCAAAATTCATAACTGTAGAATTTGAATCGTCAAAACATTCAAACAAAGCTTTGCCAAGTCATCAAGTTTTTAATTAATTAATGTAGATACTGTATTTATTTTATTTCTTTGTGCATTTCTACACTTTTTAAATTAAGCTTCAATTACCTCTTTTATTTTTTAACCTTATCTTAATTAATAAATAAATAAATAAATAAATAAATAAAATCCTTAATAAATATTTTATATTTTTCTTAACTTTATCTTTACCTTGACTGACTCTGAGTCTGAGAGTGAAAAGGGTCGATGTAAACAGCAGATGGCAGTAATGCTTTACTAAAGTTTCAGATCCAGTGTGAAGAAGAAGAATCTGCCTTCAGGATTTGGTCAGTCGGATGGGTGTGGCTCAGTATTAATAGAGAAATCAGATTTAGTTTGAATCTACAACAATATGAAGAACTATTCAAAAATCTCCGTGATTTTATTATTAATCTGTGGTAAGTTTGTGATTTCTGTTGACTTTGAGCACTTTTGCAATTGCTGTTTTGTTTACTTAAAGTTTTTTAAAGACACAGACTCTTTTTAAGCACATGTAACAGCACATTCAGTAAAAACACCTTCATTCAAAGCAGCATTTTAAAATCTGACAGACAGTCGGAGCAGTTGTTCACTTGTTCACTCATTCTGTAACTGCTGTATAGAGCATGTCAGTTTAGTGACTATATCAGCAAGAGTCAACAACAACTGGAGAAATATCATATTCACACATGGAAATATGATCCTAAAATAAGTATGTTTTAGAAAACAAAATAAAAAAACTGAACCATGTTTCTCTGTCAAAATATCTATAATGGTTTTGTCTGTTAGCTCTTTTGTCTTGATTCTTGATGTGAGTTTAATCTCTGATTGATGTTTGTGTTTGTTCTGCAGTGTTTGGAGCTGATGGACATCGAGCGGAGAGAGTGACCGTGATGGAGGGAGATTCTCTCACTTTAGACCCTCTAACAGAGCAATTTAATCGAATACTGTGGTGGTTTGGAGATCCATTAGCATTTATTGTTGAATCTTTTGGAATTGATTTAGTAGAGGAATATGAATACATACAGTTGAGCTTTGGAAATCCAGACTCATTCATTGCTGAAATTAATGGAAATGTGACCTCATATACTGAAGATGAGAGACTCAGAGACAGACTGAAGCTGAATAATCAGACTGGATCTCTGACCATCAACAACATGTGAATCACAGACACTGGAGTTTATCATCTACAGATCGATCACAGCACTGGGACCTTATTTAAGACATTCATTGTTAAAGTCCCTGGTGAGAATACTTTTTTGTTAGAGAAATTTACATATTTTCATATTTTTGTTTTAGGAATTAAACCAGATTCAATGTTCAACAAGCAAATATTCATTATTTATGGAGCCTTTCCTCATTTTTCAGAAGTAGTTTGGTAAACTTCTATAGTGGTGAATGGATAATATATTGCGTTCCCATTTGCTCCAATAGCAAAAGAACAAAATCTTGAGCTTCTGTGAAAGTTTTGATGACTTTCCAAAGAGGAAAAACACATTGAGAGCTTGATTATAAAGACTTTCTGAAACACTCACAGCAGCGTTACCCAGTTTCATGAAGAGCAATGCCAAGATTAGAAAACAACCTGTTATAAATGTACATTAAATGATTATAAAAATGAAAAATTAGATTTATAATGTTAATAAACATGATCACAGTCTGTTAAAAGCCTCCAACAGTTTTAGTTTCTCAATATCACAGTCCTGCTGTTCTCAAAATCATCTCAGCTGTGATTGGGCCGGAGGTGATCACATGACTGATATTCAGGCTTGTATTCAACTGTAGAACTATCTGATTGACTTTGTGTTTGTTCTGCAGTGTTTGGAGCTGATGGAGATGAAATGAAGAGTGTGTCAGTGAAGGAGGGAGATTCTGTCACTCTAGACACTGGTTTTAAAGAGGAATCTGATGTAATAACGTGGTGGTTTAAAAGTTCATTAATTGTTGAATCTGATGAAAATGGGACCTATACTGATGATGAGACATTCGGAGACAGACTGGAGCTGAATTATGAGACTGGATCTCTGACCATCAACAACATGACAACCTCAGACTCTGGAAATTATCATCTAGAGATCAATCACAACAATAGGACCTTATCTAAGATGTTCATAGTTACTGTCCATGGTAAGAATACTTTTTCATTCAGCAATATTATTGATCTGATTGTTTTCTCCAGAGCTGCTTTATAGATGAAATTGTAGTGAATTTACAGGTATTTAATCTATTAGCTCAAATCATGGGTGAAATATATATATATATATATATATATATATATATATATATATATATATATATATATATATATATATATATATATATATATATATATATATATATAAAGCCTTATGATTCATTCTTATATATGTTGAACCCAAGAGGGAATTATGCACATATATTGTGAATTAATTACAATGGATTATAATCAGTTACATATATGATTCATTCTAGTTTAATAAAGTTGTTTACAAAAACTATCCTAGTTTGACCAGCAAACAATTAGTTTTCTCACAGACTATTATAAAAATAATGTTATTCTCTGGCCACAAGAATAACTTCCTATTATAGCATTAAAGCGTTAAGCAGTGTTGCCAGATCGCAAACGTAGAAGTGACTTGGTTTTCTGAATGAGCAGCAGAACTATCAAACATGAATATAATGTATTTAATATATGAAACTACTAAGTTTCAGAGTACATTTTTCTTCAAAGTATCATTAAAAATAGAACAATGCATTTTACAGTAATGTGACATACATTGTCGAATAAGGCATAAAGAGAGCTTTACAAAGAAACCAAACTTGTCAGGTGGCAAAAACATAAATGGGGAGATGCAGTTTATACTCAAATTTTATTGTTTAGAATGAAACTAATGCAACTACAGTCATGGCTAAGCTTATACACTAGGGATACATACAAACAGGGATACAAAAAAAGTTGGGACACTGTACAAATTGTGAATAAAAACAGAATGCAATGATGTGGAAGTTTCAAATTTCAATATTTTATTCAGAATACAACATAGACGACATATCAAATGTTTAAACTGAGAAAATGTATCATTTTAAGGGAAAAATAAGTTGATTTTAAATTTCATGGCATCAACACATCTCAAAAAAGTTGGGACAAGGCTATGTTTACCACTGTGTGGCATCCCCTCTTCTGTTTATAACAGTCTGCAAACGTCTGGGGACTGAGGAGACAAGTTGCTCAAGTTTAGGAATAGGAATGTTGTCCCATTCTTGTCTAATACAGGCTTCTAGTTGCTCAACTGTCTTAGGTCTTCTTTGTCGCATCTTCCTCTTTATGATGCGCCAAATGTTTTCTATGGGTGAAAGATCTGGACTGCAGGCTGGCCATTTCAGTACCCGGATCCTTCTTCTACGCAGCCATGATGTTGTAATTGATGCAGTATGTGGTCTGGCATTGTCATGTTGGAAAATGCAAGGTCTTCCTGAAAGAGACGACGTCTGGATGGGAGCATATGTTGTTCTAGAACTTGGATATACCTTTCAGCATTGATGGTGCCTTTCCAGATGTGTAAGCTGCCCATGCCACACACACTCATGCAACCCCATACCATCAGAGATGCAGGCTTCTGAACTGAGCGCTGATAACAACTTGGGTTGTGCTTGTCCTCTTTAGTCCGGATGACATGGCATCCCAGTTTTTCCAAAAAGAACTTCAAATTTTGATTCGTCTGACCACAGAACAGTTTTCCACTTTGTCTATTTTAAATGAGCCTTGGCCCAGAGAAAACGCCTGCGCTTCTGGATCATGTTTAGATATGGCTTCTTTTTTGACCTATAGAGTTTTAGCCGGCAACAGCGAATGGCACGGTGGATTGTGTTCACCGACAATGTTTTCTGGAAGTATTCCTGAGCCCATGTTGTGATTTCCATTACAGTAGCATTCCTGTATGTGATGCAGTGCCGTCTAAGGGCCCGAAGATCACGGGCATCCAGTATGGTTTTCCGGCCTTGACCCTTACGCACAGAGATTGTTCCAGATTCTCTGAATCTTTGGATGATATTATGCACTGTAGATGATGATAACTTCAAACTCTTTGCAATTTTTCTCTGAGAAACTCCTTTCTGATATTGCTCCACTATTTTTGGCCGCAGCATTGGGGGAATTGGTGATCCTCTGCCCATCTTGACTTCTGAGAGACACTGCCACTCTGAGAGGCTCTTTTTATACCCAATCATGTTGCCAATTGACCTAATAAGTTGCAAATTGGTCCTCCAGCTGTTCCTTATATGTACATTTAACTTTTCCGGCCTCTTATTGCTACCTGTCCTAACTTTTTTGGAATGTGTAGCTCTCGTGAAATCCAAAATGAGCCAATATTTGGCATGACATTTCAAAATGTCTCACTTTCAACATTTGATATATTTTATTAACAATGGAATATAGATAACATAAGTTTATGAGATTTGTAAATTATTGCATTCCTTTTTTATTCACAATTTGTACAGTGTCCCAACTTTTTTGGGATCGGGTTTGTACATGTAACTTGAAATACAATGACGGGTACACTTTGGCACAGTCATATTTTGTACATACAATCTCCATACATGTTTGTGTGTGTGTGTGTGTGGTGTGTATCGGGGTTTGGCTGGTCTGGAATGCGACCGCATGGTCCTTAACCCACATGGGGTGATTCTTTTAAAGTCCCCAGAGCTGAGGACTGGGATTTTCTGTTTAGTTTTATCGGGTCCACAAAGATGCCAAAAGTCACAGTCTCTCCTAGACCGTCTGGAGCCGATTTGTGATTTACATGCACAGTTCAGGAGGCTAAAAGCATTCTGAAAATTCCAAAGTTGGTTGGCTAAGACTGATCTTATACAGACGTTACTAAAATAATGAAATTTAAAAATTGATGGTCTTTACACAGTTATTGAACCAAACTAAGAATTCAGAGGCCAGTTGCATAAACTTAGTCACTATATTAAGACTGTGTCTTAAGAACTAGTTTGACCAACTTGCAGTTAACCAAGGGGTAATCAATGTTATTTTTCCAATTCAAATTACACCAATCTCCCTTTTATGTAAGGGACTTAGGACCACTCTTCAAGAAAAACATTAGTGTCTTAACTTTTAAGACTAGTCTATGTGGTTTATGCAACCGGCCCCAGAATTCATCACAGTAAAGTTGCTTTTAATCATTTATATTGTATAAATCACTATAAAAATAAATTAATTTGACTAATATAAGATCATATCAGATCTCATATTACTTTATCAAGACTGTTCTGTATGCGAGGAAGTCAAATTGAGTTTATCAGATGAGATTATGATCAGAGTAATATCTGTACAGTAACATCAGCAGCAGTGTGTAGGGCCTTGTTCGATAGAACTTGCCAAATGACTTCATCAACAAGGAACATGACTAAACAAAGCTTCGTTTGACCAAAAGTTCCATTTCCTGACCCCAAGACCCCCAGCCTTAACAGAAGTGATGACACGACTTCATTTAACAAAGAACTCTGTCTTGAGTACTTCTCAGCTCATCCGGAGTAAACTAATCTATCACGTGGGGTCTGATCACATTAAATCTATCGATTCTCTCGCAAAAGCTTCTGTATTATCAACGGACCAGGAAAAGACCAGTCAACAGATTTAAGACCAATGGGTCGATGACCAAAACCTCCTTTGTGTTGAACAATCCGTTTTGACCCGGTCATTTGCGAGTCACTGTTTCAATGAATCCATTCCTATAGACTCAATCTCAAATGGACAATCATTTAAAGTATTAACTACATTCAGAATAATACATGCCATGATGTAATTACTAACATGTCTATTCAATGTGAGTTTTCTTCAAATGCGTTATTGTAATCATTGTTTTATTAGGTTAGGTTGGTAATATGTGTGTAAGAAGTGTGTCATGTTTGAGTTCGAATTACAGGATTTATTATTCTCTTTAATTCTGTGTGCATGAAACATTAAAATTCGGTATCAGGGAGATATTAGGAATTTTTATAAAGATGCCAATAAAACAGGATTATGCTCCATGGACATCACATGATGCAATCAGTGGACAATAGAGAGTTTAATCTCTGATTGACTGTTTGTGTTTGTTCTGCAGTGTTTGGAGCTGATGAAGATGGAGTGAAGAGAGTGTCAGTGAAGGAGGGAGATTCTGTCACTCTAAACACTGGTTTTAAAGAGGATTTTAATCATATAAATTGGCTATTTGGAGATTCATACTCATTCATTGCTAAATCTGATGGAGATGAGATCTCATATACTGGTGATGAGAGATTCAGAGACAGACTGGAGCTGAATGATCAGACTGGATCTCTGACCATCAACAACACGAGAATCACAGACTCTGGAATTTATAAAGTAGAGATCAATCACGGCAACACTGTGACATTCATGGTTAATGTCTGTGGTGAGAATACCTTTTACTTTTCAGAATAAATAGTTTTGAATGTGTTTTTGTTTTATAAATTAAACTGAATTAAACAGTTTTAAAGTGCAGCAAATACAGTTATAATGTGTTCATCAGTCTTACAGTGTTGTAGTTTCTCAATATCACAGTCATGCTGTTGTTCTGTATATAATCACAACTGTGATTGGGCCGCAGGTGATCACATGACTGATATTCAGAACAACCCATTTTGATTTTATACCACAGTACTATAAAAATGAACAGTGATTGACTTACATTTGATTTCACACACATTATGAGCAGATATTTTTAGTTTCATGCCACCAGTAGTTATAACTCCAAAACAAGTCAAAGCAGGATCAGTCGTTCTGTAAAATAAGGAAATGAAATTGAACATAGACAGGTTTATGATAAACGTTCCTGTGCTGTTATATGAAATAAGATCCTCGTGGCCAATCAAAGTAGTGACCAGACTTTATGATAGATATTCATTGCTACTGTAAGTATTTTAAAGTAATGATTGTTTATCAGATGTCTGTGAAAACTAATGACTGTCTGTCTTTATCATTACAGGATCATTTTATCCATATCCAGGTCTGTCTCCAGGTGCTAAAGCAGGAATAGGTGTTGTCATTCTGCTGCTGGTGTTATATATTGCTGCAGTTTTATACTATCACCATAAGCTCTCTAAACGACGAATGCAAAACCGTGAGTATTACAGCTGATACAACAAGAGAAAAATAATGAGCTTTATTGTGCTGAAGTGGTCAAAATCACTTCAGCTTTTCTTCTCATTCTGACGTCTGAACAGCAACTGAACCTCTTAAATACCAGATACAACATGCTGCTACAGCCTTAAATATCTATGGGTACACACGCGTCACGTGACAAAACATACATCATCAAATACCTCCATTTTTACAGTCCACAACACAAAAACTGTGTTTTAAACACTTTAGTCATCTCAGGCAGAACCATACTCAGGCCAGCCAGAACGGGGCTACTAAGAACAGACGGACCCCGTCCCAGCATACTCTGCTCTGCTCCCGGGAATTCTGGAGAATCGTGGGAAATGCGTACAGCAGTAGCCTCGGCCATGGCTGTACCATAGCATCCAGCCCAAGAGGTGCTGGGTTTGACATTGAGAACCACAGTGGACAGTGAGTCATCTCTCGAGACGCAAACAGATCCACTTGGGCTTCGCCTTAGTTCTCCCATCAGAGCTTCACCACCTCTGGGTGAAGTCTCCATTCCCCGGGCCTCGGCCCCTGCCTCGACAGAATGTCTGCTCCCACATTGAGGTACCCCGGGATATATACTGCTCTGAGGGAGAGCAGTTTCCCCTAGGACCACAGGAGGATCTGATTCACCAGTTTGTATAGCAGGCGTGATCTCAGATCTCCCTGGTGATTTATATATGAGACCACCGATGTGTTGTCTGATCAAACTTGCACATGATGGTACCTGAGATCTGGAAGGAAATGTTTCAGTGCTAGAAACACCGCCATCATCTCCAGGCAATTTATGTGCCACGACAGATAATGGTCCTGCCACAGACCTCGAGTCGAGCGACCACTCATGATCGCCCCCCAGCCCGTGAGGGATGCATCTGTCGTTAGTGTGAGGACTGAGAGCCCCCAACACAGGTCCCTGGGACAGAAACCAAGGTCGCTTCCATATAACTAGAGCACGTAAGCATTGCCGCGTGACTCTGATTATACGAAAAATATTCCCCCTCTGTGAGAACCCCTTGGTTTTGAGCCACCACTGCAGTGGTCTCATGTTCAGCAGGCTAAAAGGTATCACGTTGGACGCTGCTGCCATAAGACCCAACAGTCTCTGGAACTGTTTGACAGTGAGTGACTGGCCTAGCTTTATGTCTGAGACGGTCGAGAGAATTGATGTTATGTAGTTTAATACCGAAAGCAAACCTCAGGAAGTTCCTGTTTTGCGGGAGGATAGATACTTGGAAGTATGCATGGAAGTTTAGATCTATCGTGACAAACCAGTCCTTGGATCTGATTTGTGACATGATATGTTTAACTGTCAGCATTTTGAACTTGAGCTTCGCTCAATGTTCGATTCAACTGACGAAGATCTAAGATCTGACGCAATCCCCCATCTTTCTTTGGCACAATGAAATAGCGGCTGTAAAACCCTGACTCCCTGCTGGGAGGAGGAACCCTTTCTATAGCCTCCTTTTGCAAAAGAGTCTCTACTTCATGTGCCATCACCAGAGCCTGCTCGGGACCCACAACCGTGGGCAGGACCCCTTTGAATCGGGGTGGGTGTGTTCTGAACTGAATCACATACCCCTTTTCTACTGTGTGCAGGACCCATTGAGATTCTCCTGACAGATTTTTCCACTCTGACAGAAAATCTACTAAGGGAACCAGCCTCTCGAGGCTGACCTCTGGTGGATTATGGGTAGTCAGCACAGTGCCCTGAAGCAGAGCCCTGGCAGAGAATAACTGGCTTGGCTGCAGAGAGAGCGCGCCACCCTCGGGTGACACATGGGGAACTACTGCGCCCCGGCATTGCGGCGGGGTTGGCAGAGCGCCCCCCTGAGGGCACGAGACGAGAGGTGAACGCCGTTTGTCTCCGGAGGTGACCACCCTCTGATCCGTCTGGTGTCAGGATTTTTTTCAACGAAGCCCTCTTAGCAGTGACGGCCCGTCTTTTCTTTATCTTTGATATCGGTCAGATTCAACCAAAGATGCTGCTCCGTGGCCACCAGGGCTGCCATAGAGCGGCCAATGGATATGGCCGTCTCCTTGGTGGCACGGAGGGCTAAGTCAGCTGACTGGGTGCGGACATAATCCATGAGTTGTCATGGATCATGTCCGCACCCACTTCATAGCTATCACTCAAGTCCTTTAGCAGATCAGCCTGGTATGCTTGCAAAATGCTCATAGTATGCAAGCATGCCGTAGCCTGAACTGCTGCTGAGTACGCTTTGCCCACTAGCACTGATGTAGTTTTCAGGGGCTTGGTGGGCAACGTCTGGGCTTTGAGGGACGATGCCGCCTGCAGAGAGAGATGGCTTGCAAGCATCTCTTCCGCTCTTGGCAACGCCCGATACCCATGTCTTCTCAGATTGATCACGTTGCTGTATGTGGAGGTCTGAGGTGAATAGACACAGAATGACACTGGTCTCTTCCATGACCTCGACACCTCAGTGTTGAGGTCGGGAAAAAACGGTAGTGCCCGACGTGGAGGTAGAGCAGACCTGGGTGGTAGAAAGTGTTCATCTAACTTGCTCTTGCTTCTCGGCTGGCCAATCGATGTTCAACTTGGCAACAGGACGAGTAAGCTCCTCCTTGAGCTCCTCACTTGCGGGAGAGCGAAGTTGTGAGTCTTCAGTCTCTCCCGTCGTCATGCTAACAACATCCAGCTCCTCAGAACTGGACGCCATCAACATGACTGCGTCAACCGGAGTGGAAGAAACCGCAATGCGTGCTTCTTGCCTTCGAATAGACACACCGAATGCAGCAGGTGAGGGCGGAGATAAGGCTGGGCCCATCTCTAACCCCGCTGCTACATCCATTTGCAAACCCCAGGACATGAGGCGCCGCCCTGCCTCAGCAGAAGTGGGACCCGAGCCCTGGGGAACGCGAACCGAGCCGCTCTCCTTGAAGAGGGCCCAGCGGGAGCGCAGCGTTCTCAAAGGAAAGTGCTTGCAGTGCACGCAGGCAGCCCCCTTGAGAGCTGCCTGGGCATGCTGCGCTCCCAAACAAGCAACACATAGTTCATGTGTATCCCCGCTCGTAATGAAACGACGGCAGGGATGAACACACTTCCTAAAATGCTGCTCGCTCGCCAAAATACCAGAAATAATGATGGTAGACAGACAACAATAAATAAGACAGTTTAGATCACACGTAACGCTTGCTGAAGACACAGAAGCTGAATGTGAGTGTTTTCGGGCCGGCTTTATAGTTCCTGGTCAGTGACGTCACCCGCCTATGACGTACCATCTCCCGATTGGACAGATTTCATACGTGCTTCATGGCGAAATCACGCAGAGGCGTTCCCATAGCGACTACGCAGCGCGAGTTCCCTTGAAAGGGAACTCCATTTTCGCAGCCCAAGCAACAGCTTGAAAGCTGTTTTAAAATGTATTCACATTGGAGAGCAAGAGCATCTTCAAAAAGCTCAGTTTTCACTGGTCAAAAACACAAGAGAGACCTTCAATACAGAGAGAAAAAGAGATAAATTATATTATAAAGATGTGTTACATCCCAGTCTAGGAGTGTAAAGGAGTAACATAATGAAGAAAGTCACATAAGGAAAGCGTAGATTTGCGTTTATTTTAGGAGCAATTAGTAGTTTCTTTTGGTTACAAGCCACTATATCAGCTTCAGAAATGGGCATGAGCCAAAATAACAAACAAAACAAAACTAGCTATTTTGAAAAGGCTACCTTATCCTAACTCCCCCCTAACTCCCTATCTCCCCATCTGTTCAAAACCAGGAGAAAATATAGCTTTTAAACAAAATAGGCACCCATTCCCTACATCAATGGCATTACTCTATTTACAGATTACCTTTAAACACAGACACACATTAAACAAAGAATGAGCAAAAATAACCAAAGAAAATGGTGAGGAAAGCAGTTGGAAAACAAAGTTAGGCATGCAACAGGCTACTTCCCATCACTTAGATCAGCTTTACAACAGGCCGGAGGAACACTGACACCAACGCGTCACTCAGAGCCGCGCCTCCCTTGTATTGTGCAGAAGCGCGTTTTTGAGGGATGTGAAGCCAGGAGAGGAGCCAGTCCGCTTTCCCGGATAATTAGCAGCAATGAAGAGAGAGAAACTCGGAAGGGAAAAATAAAACATAACCACTAATCACAGTATAATATCATATACATCCAAGGACGTAACAGATGTAATAATATGTAATATGCAAAACGTAAAGAAAAATATAATGTAAGATATAAAGAATTGAACAATTGCAAGTCATAATGTCAGAATTGAATGATAAAAGCTCACAATTCTGACTTGCAACTTCCACTTTATATTAACCAATTCTGACTTTATAACTCACAATTCTGGGAAAAAAAGTCAGAATTGTGAGATTAAAAAGGTCACAATTATCCTTTTTTATTTATTTTTTATTTTTTTGTGGCAGAAACAAGCTTCCGTAGTTATCACATCCATGTAAATTACAAAGATGCACATTTTTGAAAACGGCATGTGCATGCTTACTACCTGTTTATTCTATAGATATGCGTGTGACGCAAGAGCTGGATCATCAGACTAGATCTCTGAAAACCACAGATTCTGGAGATTATAAACTACAGATCAAACCCTACAGCGAGGGTACAGACAACTTTTCTAGATGTCTAATGTAGCTCAAACTAACACTGTTCTCTTTCTATATGCTGCTGTCACAGATGAAGAGAACACTATATTTGTGAAGGAGGGAAACCATGCGACTCTAAACCCTGATACTGAAATCAAGAGTGATGATGTGAACATGTGGATGTTTGAAGATCAAGACAGTGTCATTGCGCAAATGACTGGACCGTCCAGAGAGACATTTGATGGTCCTGATGGGAGATTCAGTGACGGACTGAAGCTGGATGAGAAGACTGGATCTCTATCATAGATGCAAACTCCTCACCTTTAGGTGAGAATTCACCTTTTTGAGATCAAAATAGGTCACCTACGAGATTCGCATAGATCTGATGAGAAAGTGTTTTGGGGAGGTGGGGGGTCTGAGAAGATAGTCTTTGGACAGGGTCACGGTGAATGAAATCATGAAAACTTGTTGTGATTTCCACTGTTTCATTATTTCCACTTAATCGAACATACTTTTTATTATTCCAAATACAATTTGTATAACGCTAATAACATTGCCATTTTGCCAACGAATACAACTTTAGTTTAAAGGGTTACTTCAGGATTTAGCATTAAGCTTTGTATTAGTAGAATACCACTAGTATTTTCGAATTACTGTGCTTTCCCCCTTCATATCAGCCCGAGATGAGAGATTTATGCATTTTTATTCTGTAAAAAAGCCTCCGATGACGCAAAAATCGTCATTTTGCGTCATCGGAGGCTTTTTTGGCCAGAGGCATAAAACTACAGCCAGTAATAGCAGGTAGTTCCGCATTTTTTCACCACGCCCATACATATGCGCTTTTGAGGTTACTCACGGACATAGATCAAAGATTTTATCAAAAGTGGGTGTCAATTATATTTTTAAGCTTACAGTAATTCACTTTATTTTGTCTGCACTACATCAGTGGTTCATCTCGCAAATTTATCGGTCTCTGCAGTCATCTCAACCAATACAGCAACAGGCTTTTGTGGTAACGTTAGCATAAATAGATAAATAGACTAACTCAGTTTTACAGAACAGTGGCTTTACTTTGATAACAGTCAACTTATATGCAACTTATATGTAATTGTCTATCTAACGTTACTTTGCTAAGTTTGCAGTTTTACTGCTACCTACAACACTACATATAGGCTACTGTGTTATCAGTCTAGTATCAGCGAGTCTTACCTCTAGGCGAATACGCTTAGTACCAGATGCCCAGGCTGTTCGTCATCTGGGAAAGTGAATATCGATCGCGGTGTCCTTCAGAATGGTTCTCTTCATTGCAAGGATATTTGGTTCGTAGTCCTCGTGCTTGAAATGGAGACTACATATTCTGCGTTTTTTAGGTTTTCTATAACGGTGTCATCTCCAAACTTCGGGTGTTTGATGGCCCGCAGCCACTGTTTACATCGCTCCAAATCTTTAACTTAATCGGAAAATGATGGAAACTTACTTGTCCTTTCCTGGTTTTGGGTGTACATCCAGGTACAAAGCAATTTAGCACCATTTCGCTGTAAATGTATGAACTAACTCACGATTTATAGAGTTAATATATAACAAAGCAAGCCTAGTTGTTTGAATTTTCCTGGTAATTCCGCCTGTAACCGATAGGCGTGGTTTGGGCGTGGCCTCGCAGGGGCAGCAAAACAAGTGCATTCTGGGAGTTGTTGTCTTTCATCCACATTAGTCAAAAATACATTTTCTGCCTTTTCTCAGTCTAGAAAGCTCCAAATTCAAAACTAATTTCACATTTCTACTACATAAATGACCAATTTTAAATACACATTCATCTTTCCAGGGGTGAAGTACCCCTTTAACTCTACTATACTATATTGTCATAACTATATTTTCTAACTATATTTTCACCCCTGATGTGTTTGCATCCCTGCATGAAAAACATCAAAAGCAAACATACAGGATGTTATAAACTACAGATCGGCAGCAGCAGAGAATCCAAATACAAGAAATTCAAAGTTATTACACATGGTGAGTAGTTGGACATGCTGCCAAAACTCTGAAGATCCAGAAAGATCATAAAGTCATTGTAAAATTAATACATTTAATCCAAGTCTTGTGAAGAGTCTTTAATTTAGACTTGTATTCACATATAAACACACACAGTGCACAGCATAAATGAGTACACCCCATAGACTGTAAAAAAAATATATGGACATAGTCTCCGTGACGTCACCCGTAGATTCTGAAGCGAACATTTTTGAAGCGAAAAAGCGGCCGCTGCCATCTTGCATCTTCGCGCGTCACTCCCAGATAACTGAAAATGGGCAAAGAGGCGGGGTGTGGGTGGAACTGAGGTGCCTGGTTGCTGAAACCACACCCATCTAGCGCGACGTGATCATGTTAGCAGGCTAAAAATATGGAAGAGGATTAAGGCCAAGCAATAATAAAAAAATAAAACCATCTCGAGATTAAAGTTGTTCAATTTCGAGAAAAAACTAGTAATTTAACGAGTTTATTCTCAACATTTTATCTCGACTTTTTTCTTGAAATTTAACGAGTTTTTCTAGTAATTTAATGACTTTATTCTCAACATTTTATCTCGACTTTTTTCTTGAAATTTAACGAGTTTTTTCTAGTTATTTAATGAGTTTATTCTCAACATTTTATCTCGACTTTTTTCTTGAAATTTAACACGTTTTTTCTCGTAATTTAATGAGTTTATTCTCAACATTTTATCTCGACTTTTTTCTCAAAATTTAACGAGTTTTTTTCTAGTAATTTAACGAGTTTATTCTCAACATTTTATCTCGACTTTTTTCTCGAAATTTAACAACTCGAGATGGTTTTTTATTTTTTTATTATTGCTTGGCCCTAATCCTCTTCCATATAAAAAAGCTATCTGTCTATCTAAAATATTAATAAAAATAAGTTTATTTGAAAGTTCTAAGGTTTACTATCTATGGTGTCTTTTTTACGATACAGATGCTCCAGCAACAGTAATATTGTAATTTGTGTCGGGTGAGCAAATGACAACACGCAAAATCAAAATGGGACTTCATACCTTTATAATGAAATAGCGATTGCGAGATCAATCCAAGCCGTTACTCTTGAGTAATTATTTGATAATTGTATAAAATAATCCCAAAAAAGCTCAAACACGGCAGTTCAGGTGACAGACAGCAGCGGCAATTCACCTGTCACTCAACTGGCCACGCCCTTAATTATGCAAAACTTTAAGGCTTAATATAATTTAAACGGATGAGTTATAAAAAATTCACCTCTCTCAGAGTTGTCATGAATTAGCAGTATAGACCAAAACCACAATTTCTACCAGCTGTAAACATGTTATTTTCTTCTGTAAAGTTGGGCATTTTAACATGGGACTCAATGAGATTCTGCTCTCTTCTGGAGCCTGTCCCTAGCGGCCAGTCGATGAAGTGCAATTTAAGTCACTTCCGTATTGGCTTCATGAGAAGTTGCCGCTTGGTACACCCCCTTTGAAAAATCAAGATATTTTTCTTAAATTAAGATGTTTGAGGTGTTGCGAAAAATAATTCAACATAATCTAATATTTTGCATGGCCTCCTTGATTTTTAAGAACAGCATCAATTCTGGACTAAAACATAACTGGACTATATATGACCTCCACATCTTCTCTTTGTAATTTCTATTATTTTCCTTTCAGGTTCCACAGGAAAAAATGCACATGAATCAGAGACTTCAGAGATTCCACTGTTGAGTGAAGAAGATCCGGATAGAGCAAGAGTTCAGTATGTTAAGGCTCACCCACAAGTGCACGATCAAAATATTTAGTCATTTTTACACTCACTCATGTAGGAATGACATTAAAGTGAGTAAATGACAAGAAGACTGTATATAAGAGACCATCAAGTGCCACATTCAGTGAGTCGACGTCAATATATGTTACACTTATTATATAAACAATTAACTAACTTCTCATCTGAGTTCAGGTTCTTTCAATATTGTGACATTTTTAATACTTTCAAATAATTTTTTTGTTTCTTCTTTAGACCTTTTTCCTGATTAAACGATGAGTGTTGCCATTACAAATTCTAACTTCTGATTGGATGCTCTCCTGTTCCGGTCTCCATAGGAACCCGTTCATCTGTTTTCAGTGTAGCTTCATGTCATCGACACTCTCATTAAACTTTGACGGGTGAAACACTGACACAAGACGGTCATTGCGACACTGTAAAGTGATGGTGTGTTTTAATAGGTTTAACGTTACATAATCAGCTTGGATAATACACTAATTTGACTAGAAACCGGAAATGTAAAGCATCCTTCCTGTTACAAGTCAGCCGTGACTTCCACATTCAGGAAAAAGGTCTATATGAAATAATTATGCTTGAATATGTTATTCAAACCAGAGAAAGTCTTTATCACTGGAGTCTGAGTCAAGTCTGGATTCTGTTGTCACGAGTCCGAGTCGAGTCTCAAATCATAAAACAAAAACAAAGTTTTCATACTCAAATCCTATTTTTATCCTAGTTATATTATATAGACAAAATAATATGATCTTTAATCGGTTTTGTTTGTAATAATAAAGGTCCTAAAATGTAAGAGATAATGTACATCTACCTTATTACTTTATAATCTGTTACAGTTTATAATCCAGTAAAAACTATCATCCAGCCATTTCAATGCAGTAACTAAGTGGACACAAGATGGCGCCAGTGAGTCACGGTTTGTTATGCAGCCTTATTGACGACAGTCATTATCAGAAAATATCAAACCTCAGAATGTTTGTCAATAGGGAACTGTACGCATGCTGATTATGATACTTTAAAATATGAGCTTATGGTAATAAATGGATCTACCTCTCTTTCTACCTCTCTCTCATGGACACACATTAAGAGAGAGAAAACCTGCATATACTACTAAAAATATTGACAAAATGCAGTGCTAGGTTTAAAGGTTCAATTTTTTTTTCATTTATTTTTTTCATATTTTACCAGGCTGGCGATCCAAATGAGCCACACAGCTACACTACAGTATAATAGCTAGCTGTGTGAGTTAATGTGACTAACCTCTGTGGATGTGATGTCTCGTATAATTTAATGTTGTCGTTCCTGTGCCTTTTAATTGTTTTCACACATTCTAATCATCTAGCCAATAAACCCGTTAATAAACCCGTTAATAAACCCAAAAGAGCAAACATATGGCATGGTGGCTCCTGTCATGTTTCATGTGAGTCATTTCAGGTTGAGTCTGAATTCTTTTAAGGCCCGGGACACACTAGATGATTTTTCAAATCTTAACTGATGTAAAATCTGTGGGAGATCACAGACATAACTAGAATGTACATTTCCTGAAGAAAATGTGAATGGTGCTTGCAGTGGCAAAACTCGTCACTTGGTTGCTAGGGTAACCTGGGTGGTTGCTAGGCGGTTGCTAAGGTACTTGGGTGGTTGCTAAAGGTGTTGTTAGGCGGTTGCTAGGGTGTTCTGGGTGGTTGCTAGGCTGTTGCTATGGTAACCTGGGTGGTTGCTAGGCAGTTGCTAAGATACTTGGGGTGGTCACTATGGTGTTGCTAGGCGGTTGCTATGGTGTTCTGACCGGTTGCTATGGTAACCTGGGTGGTTGCTATGGTGTTACTAGGTGGTTGGTAGTTGTCACAGATGGTTACCATGTAGTTTTTATAGAGTTCTTAGCATGTTCTCAGCCCCATTTAGCACTTAGCTAATCAGTATTGGCATGTAGCTATTCACTGCTAGCATGTGTAGCTTGTTGGAAGTCCAGTTTGCTAGCATGAGTCAAAAGAGCCAACCGCCATGTCTCTACGATGTTCTGATGCAGAGATATAGGTCTTGCAAAACGGTTGCTAGGGTACTCTGTTTGGTTGCTAAGGAGTGGTTTGGCAGCTACCAATGATGATACTCCAAAGGCTGCTTGCCAGTATGAATGATATAAACCAATGCCTCTATGATATTCAGATTTGAAGATATCCCTCTATGCTTTGGGTTGCTAGGGTGCTCTAAATAGTGGCTAGGGCGTGGCTATGAAGTCTTGAAGGTGATTCGTGATTGGCCGTTTGCTGCCCCGAGTCAAATGAGCCCACCTCATGTTTCTATGACACTTCTATCCAAAGATATTAATTTGATCTTTTTCAATGGAAGTCTATGGAGCTTGGCTTGATAGGAGGGCGTGGCTTGATAGCTTCACAATAAACCTGAGAGACTGATTGGTTGCCTGAGTAAATTTATTTATATTTTTTAATATATTTTTTTATATTTATATCCTGTCAATCAAAAGTGTGCGGAAAAACGTGTTCAGACTGCATCTCCGACATACTGTGTGTGAAGACAATCACTCTTGTGAATTTCTTCTTCTTGGTGGTTGGCAAACCAGCTTTTGTGTTGATTTTTAACGCATTAACAGTTTAAAAATAGTGACGCTAAAGCAGGCTCTTTTTGACCCTATGAATCACCCGTATTTCAAGCCAGGGTTGCCAAGTCTGCATTTTTATTTTTATTTTTTGCTAAGTCAAATATTATTTGTAGCGCCTCCCGTCCAATAATCGCAAAAGGCTTTGTGCTTCGTTACTTCTGATAAGAATAAAAGTTTCAGTTTTCAAATTCTGTCCATTTTATCATGAAGGTCAAACAATAAAAGTAGTTTTGACGCTCTTAAATGTGACATGTCAGATCGCTTTACTTCCTCTTCAATACAAGTTATATCTCAAAAAACATGCATGAATATCAAAGGTATGTTGCAAGATATAGCATAGTACAACTTACCAGAATGCACCACGTCTCATGTAATCGCTTTATTTGTGCTTCAACCGCGGAAAGACGTCAATAAAACAGGCTGTGAACAATATGTCACATCATGTCAAATTTACCTCAGGAATGTTTTCCAATGTTTACAGTTCCTCTATCTATCTATCTATATGAATGAGAGTGTTCCCTGTATTGTTTGCAACATTATTTGGGAGAGATTTTTTTTTTCCTTAAGAAAAATCAAACTATCGGTATCGGCCGATATCTTTCTAAATAATCGGCTATCGGTATCGGCAGAGACATTTAGTATCGGTGCACCTCTAATTGGAACAATATTTTTGATTTAAGTAGTCATTTGTTTGGTCACTCCCTCTGAATTTTTTCTTAACAAATAAAGAAATATGATTTTGCATGAATAAAATGAATGCATTTTTTTGCGGAAATTTAAAAGAAACATTAAAACATCCTGCTCTTTTTGTGAAGTTTCTTCTGAAACTGTGAGCCATTTGTTTTGAGAGTAATGCATTGATTGTCCAAAATGTATTTTGTGATATTTTTTTTCCCCATCTACCTTGGGTTTTATATGAATGACAAGAATGTAATCAAAGCAAGTTTTTGTATAAACCTCCTTTTATTTATTGCAAAATTTTATGTGAAAAAAAAGGAAACATCTTCAAATAAGATCTTCCTTTTCTTTTTCTTCTCTTATTATTCTGTTTTATATAATTTCTCTAGTTGACTATTGTGCCATAACTTGTTTATTGTCTAAAAGATTGTTTGTGATATTGTATCTTCTGTTTGTTAAAATTGCAATATATATTCAGGATTGGTCAACTGGAGTTACTACATTTGAGTTTAAATGTGAATGTGTTTTTCTCTGTGTAAGAGTCTTGTGATGGACTGCATGAATCTAAATGTAAAGTGCCTTTATATTCACTCTGAAGCACTTGACTGATAAACTAACTGCACTTCTACCAAAAATGTATTTGTTCAATAATAGTATTAAAGAACCATTGAATTATTCACTTGTATGCATGATCTCCTCTATAAGTCGTTTGAATAAAATGTTCATAAACATATTGATATATGATCTTTCTGTTTGATTATTAATGTCTTCTAGTGTGTGACTAATGTGTCTGTGAAGTTTCAGCTCAAAATACCCCAGAGATCATTTATAAATCCATGTTGTAAATACCCATTTCTGACTGGCTATTTTTGTGCATGTGCCTTTAAATGCAAATGAGCTGCTGTGCCCCGCCCCCTCTCCACATCACAGCTCTCGCCCCAATCCGATTCTCTGCCGAATACTAACAAGAAATCTGCTTGGTTTTGATTATAATCTATATCACGATCGCTCTTACGCATTGAATAGTGTTTTTTCTTCATTAAAGTTTATTATTTCCACGCGTTTTAAAGCTATGTCAGTTTAAACTTATGGATCATTTTTGAAGCACACACACAGACAGCTGGCTATCAGACATGAGTTTGTTTAAACTGTCAAATACAAACAAGGTTCAGTCAAAAACAAGCGACATATACATATACATTATATTTAACGTTAAAGGCCTTGGTGCGATAAACCAAAAATAAATAAACGTTAAACAAAAGGCGCACTCATGATTCAGTGTTTTTTTTTTCCCTCAGAGAAGCTGTAATCTCAGCTGTCAATCATGACGTCAAAACCCGCATTTTTATAGCATCAGTGCGTTAAAAACTGCCTAAAATGACAGAAACAATAAATATATATGACAAGGAAAAATATTTGACATGTAATTTGACTCTTTAGTTTGTCGTACATTCATTACATTACATGGAGAGGGGAGAGGGCGGGGCTTATGACCTATACTGCATCCAGCCACCTGGGGGCGATCGAGACGCTTTGGCTTCACTTATCAGGACTCGTGTGGCATACTTGATCAAAACGGCTCGTATAATAAGACTGTTTTAGTTAAATGCAGGTGAGCAAACTCCTCAAACAAACCAGACTTTGGTGGTCAAACGTTCAATTCAGATCGAGGACACCCTTCAACAAAACACAGGCAGGTGAAATCTTATATTTTATTATCTAATGACTAATGATAAGCATGACAAGTTGGTTGCAAAACAGATTCTGCATTGCTCAAAATGAATAAAAACATTGAAAAACATAAATGCAATAATTATGTTGACATAAATACAAAAAATTAAATTTCAACTCTTTTCATGAACCAGTGTCTTTGCTACTGACCTTTCATCACATTAATACACATAAATGACTTAAGTTAAACATCACATTTGTGTTTCTTTTTTCCCCCTCTTGTTTTTATTGCTTAAGTATAGTGTTGAATGTTCTTCTTGTGCATATAACTTTTCTGCAATCCTGTGCAGCTGAAAGGAGTGTTACTGGACAGGTGTGAATTTGAGGGGGAAAAACAAAACTATATACACAGAGAGAGACAAAATCATGATTCTGTCAAAAGGACAGGGTTAGACTGCAGACAAAAGTGGCCCAAAATGACTTCATGGCTTTTTCCTTTTTTTAAATAAACCATTAGATTTTTAATATTCTTATTTTTGGCAACTTTCATGTAATACTATGTGTGAAATTAGTTCAGATATCAAACAATTTAGCTTGGTTTGATAGTACAGCTTTCCCAATACTTGGTAATTATAGATTAAACGTATGAAAATTTCTTAAATCACAATTATCAATGTTATCACAGTATTGTTAAAATGTGCTGGAAGTCTTCAAAAAGTTTAGTTCAGTTTTTACATTTAAAATAAATAACAAATAAAAGTACATCTTATTTGTATAGAACACTAAAAACAACATTATCAATATCCTGATTTACAAATGACAACATGACCGACTATTATCTAATAACATATACGAAACATTCAAATAAAACTTTGAAAAACATTTCATTAAACGGTAAACCTTACATTTAAAGGTGCAGTATGTAAGAATTCTGTCCGCTAGAGGCCTATTCAAAACAAAGGTGTAGCTTGATGACGCCAAGTTTGAGCGCGGAATCCTGGGACATGTGGTCTCAACCTCAACGGACGGTGCAAAAGAATAGGGATTGGAGTCGGGAAGAAATCATGTTCATGGATGTGATTATTAACGTTACCATGAAGCAGAGCAGGAGCGAGTGTTGTGGAGCTGAACGAGGAGCTGGAGCGATTGATCAACACACGCCTCATGAGCAGCGGGACTTTTATTATGACACAGTCGCCGGCGCCGCTTCCGCTTTTCCGGTCATGAGTATGAGGTAACGCACCTCTGTTTATCAGATACATTTGAGAGTGTTGAAAATGATGTTATAACGTTACTCTGAGCGTTCGCTCGGTGGCTGCTGTGAGACACTGTTACACACTGCAGTAAGATAGATCGATTTTACAATATCATATTAAATGCTGGATGATTGTGTTGATAAATGGCATGCAATTAATTTTAAAACGTATTGTATGATGGAGAAAATGCTGTATTACTGTTAATAAAAATAAAGCTGCATCTGATTATGCTATGTTAGCTACTTCACAAAATAGTGTTTGGTAAAGCATGGTACTCACAAAAAAAAATTAAGAAAATTAGATTTAAACAATAAGACTAAACGTGTTGAGCTATATAACAATAATTAGTTTTCTGTCTATAAATATATCAAAACAGTTGTTCCCTTGTCTATTAAAACATGTAATATATTAAAGCGTCTTTGGCGTTTCCATGGTTTCTACAAAATAAAACGGGAAACCGAGGGTAACGCGGGTATGACGCCATTGACAGGCGACTCCTCACACGTCCCGGAGCCTTGGTTAAAATTTAAATTTTCTCATGATTTACAAATAGTTGCAAACATTTGGGATATTGTAAGTACTCAAGTGAACAAAACATATAACACTGGCCTAGTGGTTTTTGGATATTTTACTGCAAAAAATATTACATATTGCACCTTAAAGCCTTTAAATAAAGAAAATGGTTAAGTTAAAATGATATTATTTAAAAGAGGTATTGTCTGCGCACAAATAAATCTAGACACCTTAATTATAAAATTGTAGAATCCACATAAGCTTGTTTTTCATCAACCAGTTAAAATGTTTAGTTGTTCATGCAAATACTGTCCGTTTTTTGGCCAGATAAAAACTGTAAATCTGACACTGGGTGGCGCTTATGGAAACGCAGAAATAGAGCCGTTTCCCGTAACGTGAACCTCCGTAATTCAAACAAAGAAGCACTGCGATTATAAAAACTATAGGCAATACATGGAGTGAAGAATGCCATCGAAACTTTTATGAAGACAGACAAAACCTTCAGAGGTACATTCATATAATTCATTAATTCATATAATTTCTCATCACACTTTTAAAACCTCTCAGCTTTCTGCCATGTTCTCACACAGAACGAAACCGCTCTGTGCGCATGCGTGAGACTGTAGCTTAATAATGCTGGACAGTATTTATTTATTGCGAGTTGTTCAAATCGCGGTAATCGAATACAGTTTTAATAATAATTAAAAAATGAAAGAATAATACTAAACATGGGGAATTTTATCATGATTTATCATGAAACTGGTAATCATTTCATACCTATTGGTAATTGTAGCACCATGGTTTATTTCAAGTACCTCTTCAGCAGTGACATTAGTGTCTGGTTACGCCACCGTGTAATTACCGTAATATTGAGATGACAACACGTGAGGTTATACTCGGGAGCTGTTCCTGTCCTCGGACTGGGAATTATGTGTTTCTATGGCACATATGTTACAAACTGTAATTACGAGCTCTATGAGGGCGTAAACGCTTTTTACGAGGCAGAATCTCGTAGTTACTGTAATTACGATATGGCGTAAACGCAGAAATGTGTTGATGATGTCACTGATTGACACTGGTGGGCGTGTCTAATCTCATTAAAGGGAGCTCGTCTGTTGGCTCTCTCCATTCTCATTGTCTTTCAACAGCGGGTCCATTTCAGTCACTGAATCATTCGCAGTGTTTCCTGAGGATTCTGAAAGAAAACAGAGACAGAAATGTAAAAGAGATAAAGAGAAGAAACAGTTTTGCTATAAAATATTTTGGAAATATCAATCTCAAGAGATGTTTTTCCTTAAATTTCCTCAAAAATAACAGAGCAAGTAGATAGAGGAGACGATTATCAGTTCATGAAAATTTAAATTTAAATCCGAGTCTGTTCCTCACAAAAAATGATCTTAAGGCTTCTGGACTGATCAATTACTAAACTTTTAGGATGTTTTTTGTCAGTTTTAGAGATTGACAGACATTCTCACAGAATGTGTGAAAACTGTTGGGATTTATTTTGCTGTAATGACATTTTTCCTAATGTAACACATATAAAACATGCTGAAAAATTATTCTTATTCTTTTAAATATATAATAAGAAGAAACTCATAATATAAACAACAATGATTATTATCTGACCAATTAAATGCAGAGAAACAACTGCAAAAATTTGCTGGACATACAATGGGATTTAAAGGATTAGTTCACTTCAGAATTAAAATTTCCTGATAATTTACTCACCTCCATGTCATCCAAGATGTTCATGTCTTTCTTTCTTCAGTGGAAAAGAAATGAAGGTTTTGAGGAAAACATTCCAGGATTTTTCTCCATATAGTGGACTTCACTGGGGTTCAACGGGTTGAAGGTCCAAATGTCAGTTTCAGTGCAGCTTCAAAGAGCTCTACATGATCCCTGACGATGAATAAGAGTCTGATCTAGAGAAACCATCAGACATTTTCAAAAAAAATAAACATTATATACTTTTTAATCACAAATGCTCATCTTGCACTGCTCTGTGATGCGCCACGCATTACAAAGTTACATTTTTCAAATCCGTTAAAGGATTGTTACGCTGCAATAATTAGGTCGGCCGGAACCGAGAACATTTCCTATAACACTAGATATACCTGTACATCAGAATAAGAATGGCATCTACGCTAATATCTGTCTCTCTGCTTATCCTGAGGTTTTCCGGGTGCTGGATCCAGGCCGTATCCAGATCAGATGGAGAACCTGTGTCTGGACCTGACTACAACGTAGCCCAGGAGACAATGGGCCTACAGATCCAGTTCTGGCTGCATCTATAATTCAGATTTTTAATCTCCGTATCCGCTTACATATATTTATATATAATCTATTTTTAATCTCTATAATAAAAATGTATAATTCAGATTTTGATCTCCATATCCATTTACATATATTATATATATCTTCCAAGGGGTTTTTTCCCTCCTAGGACTTTTTTCCCAGTGTTAGCACGCTGGGTTTTTCTCCTAGGGGGTTTTTTCCACCCCTGGGAGTCAGCCGACATTGGCTTAATGTAGCACCATCTTGTATATGTTACATATTACCACGCTTGCTTGTACAGCTCATTTTTAACCACTTCCCTTTTTTCTGTGCTTCTAATATGTAAAGCTGTTTTGAAACAATTACCAATTGTAAAAGCGCTATATAAATAAATTTGACTTGACTTGACTTGACGTAATCATGTTGGAAAGAAGTACCGCAATAGGGTGAAAAACTCCATCTCATTTTCTCCTCCAACTTCAAAATCGTTTGTAAAGGGCGTTTGACTTACTCTTTACATGTTCGCTTTGATGTAGGCGGAAGTACCGATCCAGTGTTTACACGTGTGATCTTTCCAACATGATTACGTCATGCGTGGATCATCACAGAGCAGTGCCGGATGAGCATTTGTGGTTAAAAAGTATATCATTTTTATTTTTGTTTAGAAAATGTCCGATGGTTTCTCTAGATTAGACTCTTATTCCTCGTCTGGGATCATGTAGAGCCCTTTGAAGCTGCACTGAAACTGACATTTGGACCTTCAACCCGTTGAACCCCAGTGAAGTCCACTATATGGAGAAAAATCCTGGAATGATTTCCTTCATTTCTTTTCCACTGAAGAAAGAAAGACATGAACATCTTGGATGACATGGAGGAGAGTAAATTATCAAGGAAAATTTATTTGAAAGATCGCCTTTTCAGATTCATGAACTGTTTTGGTCATCTATATAAATATAAAGCCATTATAAGTAATGTTGTTCTACTCACCAGTGACGGTCACATTGAATCTCCTGAATGTGGTCTGTTCCCTGTTGATGATCTGTAAGTTTATAATGTCCAGAGTCTGTGGTTCTGATGTTTCTGACCGTCAGAGATCCGGTATTCTCGTCCAGCTCCACTCGGCCTGTGAATCTCTCATCAGTTTGATCTTTGCTTGTAGCATTTGCAGCAATGAGACTGTTTTCAGCTCCAAACGTCCAGAGCAACAGAGAATCGGTCTGAATTTCAGCATCATTCTCAAGAGGGACGGAACCTCCCACCGTCACTTCCACTTTCTTTACTTCATGTCACAGCAGCGCACAGAAAAACACAAAAGCAGAAGACAGAATACATGAAATCAAATGTGTTAAAGATAATCAGAGTTGTATTTTGAAGCAGTAGCAAGAAATCTGCAGTTTTCAGGCCAAGAACTATTCAAAGAACATTGAAGCTATTACAATAGCTAATGTAGAAAATATAATGTCAAACTGGGTTAATAACTATTGTAGTGAATTGACGAGAGGCATTTTACTTCAATAAAGACATTTTTTGATATTTCTGAGTCAATGTTATGAGAATAAAGCTGAAAAAAATAACATCAAAGAAGTCGGATAGCAGAGCTAGGATTAGGGCCAAGCAATAATACAGAAATAAAACCATTTTGGGATTAAAAGTCATTATAATGTGAGATTAAACTCGTTACATTTAGAGAGAAAAAGTCAAACTACAATGTTGAGAATAAACTTAACTAAATTTTGAAAATAAAGTCTTGTTTCGAGAAAAAAAAATCATTTCATTTTGAAAAAAAGAGTAAAATGTCGAGAATAAACATTGGATCACTGTTCATTGCTGATGACAGAGTTGGATCTCTTAGTCAAGCTATATTTTAGGCTCTTTCAATAACAAAAATATCAGCTTTAGCTAATTATAACCAAATAATAAGTAGGCCTAGCGTATGAACTTTAAAGGGAATAATTTCACAGTTCTCGATTCCAACTCAATTTTCCAACTTTATCTCCATACAGGCAACAAGTTCACTTCAAGAATGAAAAAAGTGGCATTGATGTGTTTTACTGTAAATGTGCAAACGGAAACAGACAGATAAATTTATTCTCGAAATTTAATGCATTTATTCTCCGAATTTTTTCTGGAAACGACGACTTGTTTCTCTACATTTAAAAAGTTTTTTCTCGAAACACAACTTTATTTCCAAACATTTTATTGCGATTTTTTTTTCTCAAAGTATTCTTCCCCTTGAAACATGACTTTATTCTCAAAATTTAATGTGTTTATTCTGGTTTTTCTGGAAACTATGACTTTTTTCTCTAAATTTACCAAGTTTTTTCTCAGAACACGACTTTATTCTCAACATTTTATTTCAGCTTTTTCTTGAAATTTCTCGAAACACGACTTTATTCTCAACATTTTTTTCAACTTTTTTCTCAATTTCATGAGTTTTCTCAAAATGACTTTTCTCAAATTTAACAAGTTTTTTCTTGAAACAACTTTATTTTCAAATTTATTTAATGCAAATTTAATGCATTTAAACATTTGATTGTGACTTTTTTCTCGAAACTTAACCTTTTTTTTTTCCTTGAAACGACTTTATTCTCAAAATTGAATGCATTTATTCTCAACATTTTTTTTCAACTTTTTTTCTCAATTTCATGAGTTTTTTCTCTAAACGACTTCTCTCAAAATCTCAGAAGTTTTTTCTGGAAACCACGACTTTTTTCTCTAAAGTTTTTTTTCTCGAAACGCAACTTTATTCTCAACATTTTATTGCGACTTTCTCGAATTTTAACTTTTTTTTTTTCCTTGAAACATGACTTTATTCTAAAAATTTAACAAGTTTATTCTCCACATTTTCTTTTTTTCCTCAAAACATACAGACTTTTCTCGAAATTTAATTATTTTATTCTCAATTTTACGTTTATTTCTTGAAACATGACTTTATTCTCAATTTAATCTTGCATTATAATGACTTTAACCTTGAGATGTTTTTGTTTTATTATTATCGCTTGGCCCTAAAGGTGCGTTCACACCGGACGCGAATGAAGCGGTAAGCACGAGTGATTTACATGTTAAGTCAATGAAAAGACGTGAATTGACATCCTGCGGCGCGAATGACGCGGCGCGAATTGAGCGATTCGGGCGTTTGACGCGCTTAACACGTGATTCGCGCGAATCGCGCAAGTTGAAAAATCTGAACTTTGGCGAATTTACCGCGCCGCGTTAACCAATCAGGAGCTTGCTCTAGTAGTGACGTGACGTAGCGAGCTTGAGGCAGAAATTCGAAACAACAATGGAGGACAAAATCATCGTCGCCTATACATCTTCATACATTTATAGAAACAGAAATAAAAAGGATCGTGTTTGAAAGCACCAGACTAACAGCCTGAGGGCGGAAGTGGGCGGAGCAAATTTATCTTCGTAGGCACTGCTCCATTTGGAGCTTTTTAAAGTTAAAAACCATGTTAATGTCAAATATTTTATTAAAACGATCTAACTGAAATGATAGATATATACATTGTGTTAATAGCTTAATCATATACACACAAACACATAAGTTACGAGATATATATATATATATATATATATATATATATATATATATATAGCTTTTATGACAAATTAATGTGTATTAATTCGTCATTCGCGCGAATCGCTCAATTCGCACCGCGTCATTCGCGCCGCAGGATGTCAATTCGCGTCTTTGCATTGACTTAACATGTAAATCACTCACGCTTACCGCTTCATTCGCATCCGGTGTGAACGCACCATTAGTCAAGCTATATTTTAGGCTCTTTCAATAACAAAAATATCAGCTTTAGCTAATTATAACCAAATAAGAAGTAGGCCTACATTTTATTGCAACATTTTTCTCAAAATTTGTTTTTTTTCCCCTTTGAAACATGACTGTATTCTCAAAATTTAATGAGTTTATTCTCAACATTTTTTTTTTTACCAACTTTTTTTTCTTGAAATTTCATGATTTTTTTTCTCAGGAACACAACTTTATTCTCAACATTTTATTTCGGCTTTTTCTTGAAGTTTCTCGAAGCACGACTTTATTCTCAAAATTTAATGCAACATTTTTTCAACTTTTGTTCTCAATTTCAGGATTTTTTTCTCAAAACGACTTCTCTGAAAATTTAACACGTTTTTTCTTGAAACGCAACAACTTTATTCTCAAAATGTAATGTTTATTCTCAAATTTTTTTCAACTTTTTTACTTGAAATTTCATGAGGTTTTTCTGGAAACT
Source organism: Megalobrama amblycephala (assembly GCF_018812025.1). NCBI lineage: Eukaryota > Metazoa > Chordata > Actinopteri > Cypriniformes > Xenocyprididae > Megalobrama > Megalobrama amblycephala. The sequence continues at coordinate 58,444,211 of NC_063050.1, forward strand.
GACTTTTTTCTCTAAATTTAAGTTTTTTTTCCCCTTGAAACATGACTGTATTCTCAAAATGTAATGAGTTTATTCTCAACATTTTTTTTAACCAACTTTTATTCTTGAAATTTCATGATTTTTTTTCTCAAATTTTTTTCAACTTTTTTACTTGAAATTTCATGAGGTTTTTCTGGAAACTGACTTTTTTCTCTAAATTTAACAAGTTTTTTCTCGGAACACAACTTTATTCTCAACATTTTATTTCGGCTTTTTCTTTAAATTTCTAAGACCATGACTTTATTATAAACATTTTATGCATTTATTCTCAACTCTTTTTTTCAACTTTTTTTCTCAATTTCATGAGTTTTCTCAAAACTACTTTTCTCTCAAAATCTCAGGAGTTTTTTTCTGGAAACTACGACTTTTTTCTCTAAATTTAAAAAGTTTTTTCTCGAAACGCGACTTTATCCTCAACATTTTATTGCGACATTTTTCTCAAAATTTAAGTTTTTTTCCCCCCTTGAAACATGACTGTATTCTCAAAATGTAGTTAATGAGTTTATTCTCAACATTTTTTTTTTACCAATTTTTTTTCTTGAAATTTCATGATTTTTTTTCTCAGGAACACAACTTTATTCTCAACATTTTATTTCGGCTTTTTCTTTTAAGTTTCTCGAAGCACGACTTTATTCTCAAAATTTAATGCAAAATTTTTTTCAACTTTTGTTCTCAATTTCAGGATTTTTTTCTCAAAACGACTTCTCTGAAAATTTAACACATTTTTTCTTGAAACGCAACAACTTTATTCTCAAAATTTAATTATTTATTCTCACATTTTTTTCAACTTTTTTTCTCAATTTCATGAGTTTTCTCAAAACTACTTTTCTCTCAAAATCTCAGGAGTTTTTTTCTGGAAACTACGACTTTTTTCTCTAAATTTAAAAAGTTTTTTTCTCGAAACGCGACTTTATCCTCAACATTTTATTGCGACTTTCTCGAAATTTAACGTTTTTTTTTTCCCTGAAACACGACTTTATTCTCAAAATGTAACAAGTTTATTCTCAACATTTTCTTTTTTCTCAAAACATACAGACTTTTCTTGAAAATTAATGATTTTATTCTAAATTTTACATTTTTTTCTTAAAACATGACTTTATTCTCAATTTAATGACGTTAATCTTGCATTATAATGACTTTAACCTTGAGATGTTTTTGTTTTATTATTATCGCTTGGCCCTATTCCTCTTCTGTACAGAGCAGAGGATGACATTACCTAAATTTAACCAAAATAAATCTGAATTTCAAACCACACACTACCTCTATGATTCCAGCTCATGCATTGTTTTCTGTTGCATAACACAAATTACAATAATTAAAAGTAATTTAAGTTATTTATATTTGGTTTAATTTTGTGCACTTTGAGTAAATGATCATCAATGATCTACTCACCATCAACGTTCAGAAAGACTCTCTTGCATTCGGTTCTTTTGTTGCTGCTGATCTTGAGTATATAGTGTCCAGAATGAATGGTCCTTATGTTACTGATGGTGAGATTTCCAGAATCATAAAGCCTCAGTTTGCTTCTGAATCTCCCATCAGCTCCATCATGTGTCCTACTCCTCTCTTCACTTACTTCAGCGATGAGATTGGTTTCATCTTCATACCACCACTGTATGTTTTCATCATGTGGTTCAGTAAGACCAGTGTGTAGAGTTGGAGATTCTCCCTCCATCGCTGATATTTTCACCTCTTCATACACTTCAGCTTTGGGGTGGAGGAATGAGGGTTATTTTGATTTGATATTAAAAACATGACATAACATCTTTATTAGACTTTACACTCACACACATCTCCTCAAATCTCATTCTCCATATTCAACTTATTCAATGAAATTAGAATAAGTTGAGACATATTTAACACCATATTTAATTTGGTATACTGTATACATAAATATCTGCTTTTTGGCAGAACATATTGTTCAAAATAAATTTTAAACAATGCACATTAACCTCTTCTCCCATCTCTACCCCAGTTCACTTTAAGCTTTTCGATTTGAAAAAGAAAACATGCTTTCTAAATCACAAAATACATATAATTTTTGCTAATTAAAAAATACATATGCAAAAAATTGAAGCCTTAATAAAAATAAACAATCCTGTTAAAAGTATATTATACTTACCAACTTGCTGTAATTTGGAGATTCTTTGTTGATAGTAAATCACAACTGCAACCAGAAGCAGAACAACAACAACACCAACAACACATATCCCTGTTATAACACCCGGAGAAAGACCTGGATCTGTAACAGCTAAAGAGAGACAGTGATGGTGTCAGTCAAAACTCAAAATATACATTGAAAGTCTCGCTCATTCAGTTGCTCAGGATTCCTCACCGTTGACAGAGAGAAGGAATCGCTGTGAGCTCTCGCTGCCTCTCATCTGTACTTCATACAGTCCAGCATGTTCAGTTCTGGTGTTTGTGATGGTCAGAGATCCAGTCTGATTATCCAGCTCAAGACTGTCTTTGAATCTCTCATCATCTTCATTCAATGAAGTATTTTTTGTTTCTAAATCGATTTTAGCCAGGAGGATGCCTTTATCTCCAAACCTCCACAACATCAGAGCATCTTTGTGTGCTTCAGAATCGGCGTGTAGAGTTACAGACTCTCCTTCTGTCACTGATACCGACTCCGACTTCACTCCATCCGTCTCACCATCCACAACTGGAAAACAAGCAGAATGGAAATACATTTCTCAAGCTTATGAATCTTGAAACTTGCACTCAATACATGCCTTTTACATACAAACATGTTGTTTATCAATCTAAAGTCCTTTAACTCAGGGTTTATAATTGAAATTATGAAACCTGAATACCAAATTACTAAAACAAAACAGCAAGAAACATGAAAAATCACAGTGATTTACACAGTGAACGTTATTGCAATAAAAAAACTCACCTTGGACAGTGACATTGAATATCTTGATCCTTGTCTGTTCTCTAGAGATGGTGAGTTTATATTGTCCCGAGTGTCTGATTCTGGTGTTTCTGATGGTCAGAGATCCAGTATCTTTGTTCACTTGTACTCTGCCTCTGAATGCCACAACATTGGGGACTAAAAATTTGGTCAAATCGTCCGTTCTCCCTATTTGAGCTATGAGAGAGTCTTTAGGTCCAAACATCCACAGTATCGTATCTTTGTTCACTATTTCGGTGAGGTCAGAGTTTAGAGTGACAGAATCTCCCTCCATCACTATCACCGTCTCAGATTCACCAGACACACCTGGAGAACGAAGCAGAAACAGTGTTAGTTATACCACGCTAACTTCTGCAGACAGATTCAACTAAGGCCAGTCAGTTCACATTCTTCTGCTTGCCTGTACAAGATAAGCTATGTTTCATTAATAAGGTGTGTACTGAATTTGTTGCTTCAAAATCACTTTCTTAAGCCACTTTAAGCATCTTATATGGGGAAGAACGCTTGATTATGGTGCCGTTGTCTGTTTTAGCAGGCTATACTGCCATCTAGTGGTAGCAGGTTTTCTAAAGCACAAAGTATACTTCACTTTTTACACATGTCCAAGGGTCAGCGTACGCGAATTTTGTCATCAGAAATGTCTGCACGTACTGTACGCGCACCGCCAGATTTTTGTACCCATGCATACTTTATATGCTCTAGTAACACAATTTTTTTGCAGTATTTACATGGGTTGTAACTCGTGGCAAGAGATTGCTCAAAACATCTACGTTGAAAGCCTGTGTACGCGTACGAGTCAAGTGAAGTATACTTTGAAACGCTGTGCGTTCGACTGTGCACGTAAAAAACAAAGTATACTTTGGGCTTAACACAGCTGTGTGTGCAAGGCTAAACGGGCAAAATTAAAATGTTAAATTCAAATGAATCAAATAGGATCGACTCAGATACGAGTCAAAGAATGCACACGTCACTAGATCCACAAACGCACATCCCTCACCATGTCCTAACCAGACGCAACACAGCGACACGCGAATAACGTATCTTTTCCATGTTAATCTGAGTTTTTGTCCAAACCAGCCGCAACGGCGGCACTATTTTAGAAACGGTTTCTATTTCTCTGCGAAGTCGCGACTGGAACAGCAACACAAAGTATAACAATGATTATATCAGGTGCTTTATTTAATGTTAAAAGCGTATTATGTGAGTTTGAATATCATTCTGTGTTTCCAGCTTTTTAGCTGTAATGAAAACAACATTGGCTAATTCACCTCAGATCTTGAAAATAAATAAATGGGCACAAGAACGATTAAACTGTCGACTCAATATGAACAAACAAGTGTATTCTATGACAAATATTGGTTCAGTCACTCCGTATGTACTTTAAACAATGTTTTAATTGTGTAATATTTATGAATTTTACTATGTACTTGCCCATTGTGTCCGATGTGCTCTTGCAGAGAGAGCCCGCCCACACTCTCTTCTGATTGGCTGTGGTTTTTGATTGATTTTATTGCTTCTCATTTTTGCGTCGCATCTGGTGTTGACAATCATATTGCTTATCGCTGGAATCTTATTGCATTGCGTCTGGTTAGGACACAGGGTTACTTGTATGGAAGGCCAAAAGGGCCAAAAACACGTGAATGTTAACACATCAACAACACATTAAATACGCGCGTTAAAATCAATGCGTTAAATAAGTGTATTTGACGTGTTTCACACGTTAAAAGATGAAAAATGTTTGTATTGTTAAATGGTGGCATCCTAGTAAATGAATGGTACACCCCCTTAAGTTCACACAAATGGTTTGACCCAAGTTTTCAGCAGCCAATGACACTGACCCCTACAAACAGACTTTTAACGCATATTTCACACATATTTCACACATGAAATACATGTCAAATACATGTATTTAACGTGTTGTTGACGTGTTAAAATTGTGTGTTTTTGGCCCTTTAGGCCTTCCATATACTTGTTGCACACACAAATTCTGACCTATATTTCAAACAGAATTTGTAAACTTTGATTTTGTATTCACAATTTTGTCTCTATTTATATAAATATATATATATGTATGTATGTANAGTTGAGCAGTAGAAGTCTATGGAAGCCACGAAATAAAAGAATAAAAAAAGTTAATTTCGAGTTTATATCTCACAATTCTGACTTTTATTTCTCGCAAATCTGAGTTTACATATCACATTTCTTACAAAATAAAACAGAATTGTGAGATATACTCGTTATTCTGTCTTTTCTGAATTGCAATTTATCCCGCAATTCTGACTTTTCCCCCTCAGAATTGTGAAATAAACTCACAATTGCGAGTTATAATTAGTCCGAACTGGGAGTAATAAACACGCAAATGCAAGAGAAAAAAAAGTCAGAATTGTGAAATAAAAATTATTATGTTTAAAAGTTGGATCTATGTAAAATATTATAGGTTTAAATTATTTTAATTATAATTGTTTCATGCAATGTATGTATGTATGTCCTCTGAACTGAATCAAATAGGATCGACTATGTGAATCAATTGAATGTAGAGACTTACTGTTTACATGGCAAATTCCTGCTTTAATAGTAGACTAATCCTGATACAGATGTCATCAGTGCATTTGTCTGTGAAACGTCTCTGTTTATCTTCAAATTACGTTTTCAACGATGGTTTTCTTTAAAAATGAAGACTATATTTTTTTGCATTCCGATTCCAACATCCAGAGGCACAACAAAACATTTTTCTCTTATTCTTTGGATTTTTTCACATTGCAACCAGTATGCGCGCGCAGCTGCAAGTGACGTAATTGTGACGTCTGCTCCAAAGTGGTCTATAGTTTACAACTAGGAAGTTTTAATACCCACATTCCCGAGATGGGCGTGCCACGTTAAACATGGAGGGGAACTACTGACTAGAGAGACTTTAAGACCCATGTGTACTACAAGTGGTAACTAAATATATTTTTTAAAAACAGAGATAGTAGCCTTATATTAAAAGCACATTTCAGTTCATATTTCATGCTGTCTCAAAATAGCACAGTTGAGTACACTTAGATGATCTTAAGAAGTACTAAAGAAGATTTTTTAGTATATTAAGTACAAAATTGGTGCACAAAAATAGAGCACTTTAAGTACATTATAGAAATTTACTTTTTTCACCTGGGAGACTGTCTCTGGAAAAATGCTAAGACGCGCTGTTTACAAAGAAAACTATGATTTTTTTTATCAGATTTGATTGTGCAAGTAACGTATATTTGGGTGTGTTTGGCATCGAAAGCATCAAAGGAAAAACTCTCCTCTAAGAAAAACTCTCCTCTTTTTCTGTCAGCGCGCGAGTGAATGTGAACACCAACTTTCTAGCAGGTTACAGACTGAAATGTGATTTTACCACGATCATATAGCATATAAAAACAACCGTTTGCCTCATTATTCATAAACGTTCATTCTTCTGTGCCTTTAACGAAGAAATGATCAGTAAAAGTTCGAAATCCAAACAAGTGAAACTCACCGTTTATGAAGATGAGGAAGAGCAGTAACATGTTCCGTATGTTTATGATGCGCTGTGAAGAAACCGAATTTAATAAAGATTATGAATGGGATTTGAATCTCCTTAGCGTTTGTCATCCCAGACCATCACCATGCCCTGTCAAAATATCTTTGCACTTGTCTTCTGACAGCACATGTCATCATGACGTAGGCCTATTTCCTGTATAATGGCTCAAGTGTGTGTAGAACTTTTGATTAAAGTCAGAGCGATCATCATTTTCATGATCGATTGTCGCTGTCACGTTTCGTGCCCATGCATGCACCTAATTTTGAGTATCGGGCGGATTATGTTTTGAAAACCTGGAAGCTGGGCACAATCCAGTTTCAGTTTCCATGGCGTTTCCCAACCTGTTAAGCATTGGCCTACCCCCACTCAGTTGCTACGTCACTATTCTATTTTAAGCTACAAGAAAACTTATTAAAGTCTTCTGGATTGATTTTTCAAATTTCGTTAAAAAATATTTATATCCAAACTTTTGTATAACCCCCAAAATTGTGTTTTTTGGTTATTCTTTGAATTTAGACCCATTCTCATTGTAAATTTATTATTAATTTATTGCTTTATTGTGCTAAATTTTACATTCATAAATGTAAATTTTCAAAGAAAACTCCCTACTTTTTTATTTTCAGGAAAGACTTTGATATGTATGTAAACTCGTTAAGAAACTCTAATAATTCTATTGCATGTAAGACTCTTTCATGGTGTAAATCTTTTAAGCTAGCATAATTTGCTTTTGAAGTATTATTTGTAACCCTCATTGTCCTTTGTTCTTTGTAATTGTACTTGTTCTTCATTGCATAATAAAAAAAAAAAAAAAAAAACGTATTAAAGTCAACAAGTCATGCCATCCCTGATGTCGTTCTCAATAACGCCTACTAGCGACCCTGTAGGCATTTGGCGACTTGCAGTGACAAAGAACAGGATGTTTTTAGGTACTGCGTGATTAAAAGAGGTTGGAAAACGTTCAAGGATTATGATTAACACTTTTATTTTGTTCTTTGTGTGCATGTGGCGTCTATTTGGTAAGTTATGAGTGTTTTTAAGTTACAACGTTGCCTTCTAAGAAGTTAATTTCTTTAATAACTTTACAAATGTACTTTATTAATAATGTTTTTTGACCTGCTGAGAAATTCATATGCAGGGCATATTTTGTTTTAAATCAGTCTAATTGTTTATTTTTCAGATCTGAGGGCTTGAGAATAATTACATGGCAACTTTTATTGATATTCATCTCTAATATCAATTCATGAAAAAATGTCATAATACGAATCAATAACTGATAACTATAGGTTTGTTTATCAATAACAAACTTTTTTTTTTAGTCTGTACAAAATATGTTCCGTTTCCTCTAGATGTGACAGATGCAGTGAAGACAGTGTCAGTGATGGAGGGAGATTCTGTCACTTTAAACACTGAAGTACAGAAATATTTGTTGATAATGTGGAGGTTTGGAAACACAAGAATCGCTGAAGTCAACAGACTCACACAAACCAACTCGACATACGACGGTCCTGATGGGAGATTCAGAGACAGACTGAAGCTGGATCAGACCGGATCTCTGACCGTCACTAACACCAGAACCACAGACTCTGGACTTTATACAGTAACAGTTATCAGCAAAGACACCAGTTACATGAGATTCAATCTTACAGTCAACGGTGAGTCAGAAATAATATATTGAAATGTTTATTTTTTGTTCTTTTTGCTCCATTTCTTTAAGATATGGATCTACTATAAATAAAGATCATGAATGTGTGTTATGAGAACTAACATCACAGTTTCTGTCGTTACCAGAATCGCCGCCACAAAGTACTTCATCACCAGAAAGATCATCAAGCACCATTTTTTTGTCGTCCAGCTGTGCGGTGAATAATTTAACCATCAACCAAACTGAGGATGCCAACATTACTGAACTCCATCAGCCATGTTCAGGTGCTTCACTCATGATATGATACTCTGTTAAATGTGTTCAGTAAGTGTGATATTTATTTTTGTAAAACTGAAAGTCAGACTGAAGTGAGAATGGAAACCACTTATTCAAAGGTGTTGCATGCTTTATGTAACTGCTGTTGGGTGTTAAACAATCAATCACATAAAACAATTAAAATAGCAAGATTTTTATTTGCATTACAGTTATGCATTTGGCAGGTTGTTTTATCCAAAGCCTCTTAACATTGCATTTCAAGGTTTTACATTTGATCAGCTCATGCATTCAAAGAGAAAGAAAGATTGTGCACTTAAGTGCATTTGTTTTGTTTTTTTTCTTTTGTGATTTCACTGGAACAGACATCTGACCGCAGATGAGCGCGAGTGTGGAGTGTGGGTTTGCTTTAGAATAAGATTTTTGCTTGAGGCTAAAAAAGTAATAGGAGAAAGAATCACACAATAACACACTGCAATATTTGAGAGGCAGGGAAAGTGTAGATCTCATTTCTCGGTTTCATGTTGAAAGAGTTTGTTCTGAATATCTGGTAACTTCGTTCATACAGTCTTTGTTTAGCTCACGGGCAGCATTTAAAAACAGCATGATCATCTGTAGTAGGAAATACTCACCTTTAGATAAAAGTTTGATATATTTCACATATTTACAATATTTGTAGGGGACATGCATGTTTACAAAGTTGTTGTTTAGTGTAAGCTTATTAAGTTTATGTTGAAATTTTTATGAATTTAAATTTTACATTTTTCATAATCTGTCTGTAAATGTTTGTATCCCTGAGTATATGTCACCAGTTTGGTCAGTTGAAAGCAGAATGCTTGTTTGGCAACTTGTGTTACAACATTATAGCCACATGTTTAAAACATTTATTCTCTCATAATTCTGTTGAACAATAAGTATAATGCTTGTTTATGGACATATTAGCCTACTGTATCATATTTAATATGCAAAATTATAGGGCCTATAAATTATCAATACAACCAAAACTTTGCTGAAAACCTGTCGTACAAAATCTACTTCATGCCTTCTGTCCTCTGACTGATAATTCATACATGACACACAAGGCTTCTGGGGAATATTTTCCATTTCTCAATTATAATTGATCTGCAATGAATTGCGTAAAAATTTAGATGTATCGGCAAATACATCGGTTATTGGCTTTCAAATATAAAGAATTAGCGGTTATCGGTATCGGCCAATATTTGAGACTTTTGTTTTTGTAATCAGGCTCTCAAAAATTATATAAAATTTTAGATTTATCGGCCAATATATCGGTTATCGGTTATTGCTTTCAAATATAAAGAATTATCGGTTATCGGCTAAAATCGGTTATAAAAATTTAGACTTTTGTTTTTGTAATCAGGCGGTTTCCAAAAATTACTTGTTTTTGTAACAAAAATTATAACAAAAAATTATTTAGATTTATCGGCCAATATATCGGTTATCGGCTTTCAAATATAAAGAAATCGGTTATCGGCTAAAGAACTTGTTTTTTATCGGTTATATCGGTTATCGTCTTTCTAAAAAATCGGTTATCGGCTAAAAATTGAGACTTTTTTTTTGTAATCAGGCTTTCAAAAATTATAACAAAAAAATTATTTAGATTTATCGGCCAATATATCGGTTATCGGCTTTCAAATATAAAGAATTATCGGTTATCGGCTAAAAATTTGAGACTTGTTTTTGTAATCAGGCTTTCAAAAATTATAACAAAAATTTTGATTTATCGGCCAATTAAATCGGCCAAATATAAAGAATATCGGTTATCTAAAAATTTTAGGTTATCGTCTTTCAAATATAAAGTCTTTCAAATATAAAGTTATAGGTATCAGCTAAAAATGTGAGACTTTTGTTTTTGTAATCAGGCTCTCAAAATTAAAAAAATAAAAAATTTGATTTAGATTTATCGGCCAATATATCGGTTATCGGCTTTCAAATATAAAGAATTATCGGTTATTGTATTGACCAAAATTTTCATACCGGTGCATCCCTACAAACTTGTATATATATTCATCTACAGAACACAAATTAAGATAATTTTGATGAAATCTGAGAGGTTTCAACACTTTCAAGGTCCAGAAAGGTACTAAAGACAACGTTAAAACAGGTCATGTGACTGCAGTGGTTCAACCTTAATGATATGAAGAGACGAGAATACTTTTTATGCACAAAAACAAAACAAAAATAATGACTAAATGCACGTTTTTCTTTTTTTTCAGACAACATCCTCTGTTGTGGTTTCAAAGAAACTGTGATCCGATTGGCTCTCTCTGCTCTGGTGGGTGTGGCTACTGTTGCTTTTCTGGTTTATGACATCAGATCCACAAGAAGTGAGCTGATCAGAACAGAAGAGAGCAGAAATCACCGTCAGGCTCACAGAGTAAAATCAGGCCGTCGGTATGAAATGAGCAGAAGGGTTAGTTCCAGATATGTTTGCTGAAGTTTGCTGGTATAAACACAAAAATAAAACATGCATTAAGATTTTCTGTATTTGCACTGCTGTTTATTAACAGATTTGGCATTTATTGATTGTATGTTGGCTCTAAACATAATTACACCAAACTAAATAATAATTAGCAATACCATAGAATGATTTCATAAGCTCTTGTGTCTGATGCACTCCTGAAATGACTCTCTCAGAGGAAATTGGTGACTTTTAATAAAGTTTTAGTGAGCTTGTATTTTTTTGTTCTACACTTTTATCATTCAAATAGCAGAATTGATGTGATACACTAGCAGCTCTGATTATGAGTCGAAACCTTTTGTGTTATTTACATCTGTGTGGTTTGATCTGATGGGTGGACTAACTGTCCAGATAGCAAAAGAATGAAGGATATGTTTCATTTGCTTATACAGGCAACAAACCTGATTAATTAAGCAAACCTTTTGTTTGAGCTAATAGGAACAGTAGTACTTTTTTATTTTTGCCATATCATGATATTACATCTTAACAGCCACTAGGTGGCGCTCCATCACTGTCATTTGATTTAGTAGAGACCTGTGAACTGGACATAATCAGCTACAGCAAGCTGAATAGCAGACACAATGATTTAATGTGAATTTGATGTTTTTTGTTTGTTTGTTTGTTTGTTTGTTTTTAATGAATATAATGTAAATTACGTGGCCTGGTTAACTGCACTAACACATAAAGACCATTATTAATTTTACAATGTTTAAAATGTTGAAGGGTTTTGAAGGATTTTCAATCAAAGACACAAAGTATTTAGGTCTTCATTTAACAAAAAATGTAGTAACCAGACAACAGACAAGATCTCCTCTCTAAAGCGGAAGGTCTTTCTCACTTTGTGTGTATCCTTCACTTTCTTTATATGTGAATGATTGTACTGCTAAATCTGGCAATAAAATTTTCCTCAAATTTATATGCAAAAACAGGTCTCATAATCTTAAAAAATCAGTGATTTCCAACTGTAGAAGTGACGGAGGACTATAAAGTGGTAATAACACCATTAATGTGTTTAAAATAAATTGGATTAGAAATTGGTTTTTTTATTCCTAATTATATCTTTAATAAAATTGGAAGCCTCCCTTTAATCTTAAAATGCAATAGGCCTAATATATAAATAAATTATTTATAAATAAAACCCCATTTATAATATATTCAAAATAAAATACTTTGGCATATTTTGTCAATGATCCATATAACAAAACCCATTGGAAAACCATTACAATGAACGTTTATTTTAGTCTACAGCTGAAAATGTTCTGAAATCAACAGACACACCTGTAGTTTTGATGTTAGTATTTACTTTTCAAGCATGCAATATTTTCAGTCTGTTGCCCGAGAGTCACTGTGGTATAAACAATACAGGAAGCTATTCTTTTGTAATGAGACGACCTCAAAAAAGGATATGACATCACAGATAGGACCCCTGTAGACCCTCATGACTGTGTGTAAAGGTTAGTAAATCTCTTAAAAATAATTTCTATAATATGGCATGATTAGTTTAGATTCACATGTCAAATCATAAAATCTCCCCAAAAAGGACATGGAAGGACATCCTATATTTGTTAACATTTGGGACAAATTCAAATTCACATCATTACAACAACAGAGTTCTGCAGTTTTCACTGTATAATGTTAAATCATGAGTCAATTTCACAAAATGCCACATTACACATCTCACACAACTCAAACCTTCAACTAATCAGCAAATGAAGTTCACTATTGATTATAGACATTATTTTCAACATCTTGGACATCCTCATTTGCCTTTGACCCATTTAACACTATAGTATTTGTTACTCTGTGTGGTTCATGCTATAGGCTCACAGAAACTCTTGATGTTTGTCCATCTATCAGACCAAAACCACATTTCTTTCCAGATCTAAAGGACTCGGACCACATCAGGTTTCGTTTTGACTCGAAACTGAACTTGTAGAGCGGAAAATAATGCATTCAGTGGAACCATTTTTCACAAGAAAAACTCTAAGACGTCTTCTGTACGGGTAAGTAAGTCTTGATTTGATGACTTTTTGTAGCCTAGTAGCTATATAAAGCGCGATCACAGGCACGCGCACACTCGCGGAGGCGCGCAGAAAATTCATTTTATCCGACTGAAGACTTTCGATGTTCGTTATTTCGCTACAGATCACGAAGCTTCAAGCTTTGATTTTTTTTTTTTTAATCCATGTAGGTACTATAATAGATTAAATATCTTAATAAACCCACGGAAACCATCTTCCGCAAAGTTTAAGGAAATTCGTTCTTATTGCGGTCATTTTCCAGAAACGTCAAGCGACCTCAAAGAAAATGAACGCATTTGTTTGGTTCTGTTTGTGTTATCAACTCCAGTTTGGTAAGTTATTCGTGTTTTTAGGTTACAAGTTATTTATGTTGGGGAAATAAGATATGAAAAACCTGTGGTAAAAAATACAGATCTACAGTTTATCGACCAGGTCCAAACTTGCCAATAGCTATTTGACATTTCACAAAAACCACCTTAAAGTGGTTTATTACTGGTCTACTAGCTTTGTACAAGATAATGACCAGTTTGGACCAAATAATCTGTTTTCCAGGTGTGTTTGGTGTCGGGACAGGTGAAATCAAAAGGGTAACAGAGGGAGATTCTGTTACTCTAAACATTAAGCCTCAGAGAGATAAGGAGCTACTTTGGTTGTTTGGAGATCAAGAGGCTCTCATTGCTGAAATGAAGGTGGAAACCGGAGTCTTTAGAACATACGATGGTGCTGATGGGAGATTCACAGGCAGACTGGCGCTGGACTATAGCAGTGGATCTCTGACCATCACAAACATCAGAACTGAGCATGCTGGACGCTATCAACTTCAGATCATCAGTGATACGGGACATCAGTCGGACGAGACATTCACAGTTTCTGTCTATGGTGTGTTCTTCGTATTGTTTTATTTGTACTGTGCACTTATTTAGCATTATTTAGTTTATTCTAACTTGATTTTCCAGCTCGTCTGCCTGTTCCTGTCATCAGCAGAGACTCTTCACAGTGTTCCTCATCATCAGGATCATCAGTGTCAGAATGTTCACTGTTGTGTTCAGTGTTGGATATGAGTCATGTGACTCTCTCCTGGTACAAAGGAAGCAGTTTATTGTCCAACATCAGTGCATCTGATCTCAGCGTCAGGCTCGCTCTTCCTCTGGAGGTGGAATATCAGGATAGAAACACCTACAAATGTGTGCTGAACAATCCCATCAGCAACCAGACCAAACATCTGGACATCAGTGGACTCTGTCAGCCATGTCCAGGTACAACAGTATGTATATTTGCTCATATTTAGTATGCAACTTTATTTACAGTAATGCCACTAACATTAAAGAGAGAAAAAGAGAATGAAAATTAGGTGCATATGACTTTTAGACAAACACAATCGGAGATATTTTTAAAAATATTAGTCCTCCAAGGTTTATAATGGTATTTTGACATTTAAAAAAAAAAAAAGCATCCATCCTCCAGTGGATTAATAAAGGTCTTTTTAAGCGAAGTGAGAAAAATATCCATATTTAAAACTTTATAAATTCAGATAACTAGCTTCCGGCGGACGACCGTACGCATACTGTGCAATTTATTTATTTATATTTTTAAGCAGGAAAGGATTAAAAACAACCGGGCCTGACTCAGTATAAAACTGGTTTTCAGCAGGTTCCTGCTCAATTTGGGCGGAAGACCAACGTTTGACCCGAACGCAATGATGAACGCAGAAGCTTGGAGGAGAGAGCAAATCAAAACACCGGTCACGAATTAGAAGTCTAAAATGAGAAATTTTAAAGAGAAATGTCAGAGGATTTTGATATAAGAGAAGAAGAGCTTGAGTTTGTTGCACAGCCTTATTTGTTTGAACCGCAAGACGCGTCTATTACAATACATCTACATCCTGCGTCATACATCGCATCAGAGGATTACTCACAGGGTTGCCAGGTTTTCACAACAAAACCTGCCTAATTTCTACTCAAAACTAGCCCAATTGAGTTTCAGGGGGGGGTCTACCGGTAAAAATCATGTTCAGGGAGGTAAAATCCCCATTTTTGGTGGGGTTCCCTGGTAAAATTTGCATTCCAGGGGCTAAATATCATATTATTTGGTGTCGCTTCAACCCGCGGACATGGAAAACAAGCCGCGTCAACAGTGTTAAACTAGCCTAATTCCGCAGGAAAACCATGAACTTGGCAACATTGATTACTCATTTGAGTCGAGTTGCGTACGGTTGTCCGCCATAAGCTAATTATTTGAGTTTATAAAGTTTTAAATACGTTTAAGTATCTTAAAATAAAGTTTTACATTTTTTTTTTTAACAAAAACACATCAAAATGCCTTTATTAACCCCCTGGAGCCATATGGATTACTTTGATTATGGATGAATTTTTTAAGTTGGCTTGAAAAAGCCAACTTACTGTTATGCTATTTTCTTCTGAGACTAAAATTTCCAACTCTAACTCCTCCTAGAGCTTTAACTCTACATACTCCAAACTCGGGTCAGACCTTCAGACTGTTCTGACTTAGTATGCTATATCTTTTCTAACTGATCCGACTTACGGTTTTCCCAAAAATGACTATTAAAGCTCGGAAAAATCCCATTGACTTTCATTGACGGAATGTTCAAATGAGCCAAGACTTTCAAATTCCAACTGTCAAAATTCAAATTTAAACTACGGAAGCCCATTAGACTCAAACTCAATTAGACTCAACTGCCATTCTATGTACTGTTTCTAATCAATTGAAACTCATAAACCTCTCTATCTATCTATCTATCTATCTCATAGCAACCACCCAAAACAACTTAGCAACTGCATAGAAACACCTTAGCAACCACCCAGAGTACCCTAGCAACCACATAGCAACACCCTAGAAACCACCCCGAGTACCCTAGCAACTGCATAGAAACACCTTAGCAACCACCCAGAGTACCCTAGCAACCGCATAGCAACACTTTAGCAACCACCCCTGAGTTCCCTAGCAACCGCATAGCAACACCCTAGCAATGACCCTGTGTACCCTAGCAACCGTATAGCAACACCCTAGCAACCACCTTGAGTACCCTAGCCTTGAGACTCTATCTATCTATCTATCTATCTATACTACTAAACTAAAACTTTCAAACTTCAAACTTTTAAAACTACTTCAAACTTTCTAGCTAGGCTTTTTCAAGCCAACTTAAAGTTTGTCTTCAAACTTTTTAATCTAGTTTTTGTTGTTGTTTTAAAACTTGGGCAGCCATGGAAGATGAAGGATATTTTTTAAAAATATCTCAGATTGTGTTCTTTTAAAAGAAGAAATCATATACATATAGACAGTCATATACACCTAGGATAAATCATGGGAAAATTTTCATTTTTGGGTGAACTAACTGACTTACATACATTGTAAACTATATTCTTAGTCGATTTTTCTCCATTCACTCATGTTTTCCAGCTCCTCTGCCGATTCCTGTCATCAGCAGAGACTCTCCTCAATGTTCTTCATCATCACCAGACCAGAACTGTTCACTGTTGTGTTCAGCCGTGAATGTGAGTCACGTGACTCTCTCCTGGTACAAAGGAAACGGTTTATTGTCCAGCATCAGTGCGTCTGATCTCAGCATCAGTCTCTCTCTTCCTCTGGAGGTGGAATATCAGGATAGAAACACCTACAGTTGTGTGATCAACAATTCATTCACCAACCAGACCAAACATCTGGACATCTCTCAGCTCTGTCCGCCATGTTCAGGTACACAAGTTCTGACACTAGAACTGTATCAAACATTCTGATCTTGAACTTTTTTCAGTGGCTTTTTGCCTTTCCTCAGGCCGCACGCACTGTTGTGGTTTTACTGAAACTGTCATCCGATTGGCTGGCTCTGCTCTGGTGGGCGTGGCTACTGTTGCTGTTCTGGTTTATGACATCAGATCCAGAAGATCGTATCAGAAGAGGAGAGAGCAGATGACCCCGCCGCACGCAGATGAATATGATGATGTGGCATCAGGTCACTAGGTGATGATGATCAGCTGTCCATTACAGGAATGCAAATAAGGAATATACCAACATCTCAAACTCTGCTGACATATTGTCAGTCATGCAGAGAATAATAAAATCCACAGAATGAAAACATGAAAACAAATACTCTGATAATGGACACTTTAAGTGTTTCATAAGTGATTATAATGCCATCTGGTGGTTGTTTTTAGTGCCTAATGTCTTGCTGTATCTGTGTTGTTCCAAACATTTACTTTTAATGTACATTTTATATCTTTTTTTTAAGTGTAACAATCTTTTCAGTGTAACAATATTGTCAGGCATATTTACAACAAAAATCTGTTTATGCCATATTAATTTTACATTTTTAAACTTTGCCACTATCCTAGGTTTTGCCCATTTGTCAGCAAGAATTTTTTACTAATTTAAAATGCAATACAATTTAATATGCTCACTTATTCTTTTATATATTTTAATATGTACAGGTCAGAATAAGTATGTTGTTTGATTTTTACATAAATATAAGTGTTACACTGAATGATAATGGAACATTATTTCACCCACATTTTGACATTTGTGACCCTGGACCCTAACCAGTCATAGGTCACATGGGTATATTTGTAGCAATAACCAACAATACATTGTAAGGGTCAAAATGATTGATTTTTCTTTTATGCCAAAAATCATTAGAATTTTAAGATCATGTTCCATTAAGATATTTGTAACATTTTCCAACCGTAAATAATATTCAAAATATATATTTTTGTGAGTGGATATGCATTGCTAAGGACTTAATTTGATCAACTTTAAAGGTGATTTTCTCTTTTTGCACCCTCAGATTTATATGATTTATAAATATCAGTTTCAAAAAATTGACCCTTATGACTGGTTTTGTGGCCCACGGTCACATTTTATTCTCCAAAAACTTATTTGAAACTTTAAAAGTAAACGTTTTACTTGCATTTAATGTGCTTTCTATGTATATAACATCACTTTTTGTAAATTTCTATTGATGCGGACATCTAAATGTCTTTGACCCATAAACATATATAAAATGTGCATTGTTTCAGAGCAGCTTTATAGAAATAAGTTCTGCAGTGAGAAAAACATGTCATGCCTAATGCAGCGTTCAGTCTTCCGCCTAAAAACTAGAAAAAGGGGTAAAACCATAGAACAGAATTGTCTTGAGGGACTCTGATCATTTTAGCAATAGAGTGAAAAAACACTGATTAATATTGAAAATATGCTGTTGTAATTGAGCATGATATATATAACTGAGAATAATAATAATAATAAATACATATGTTACTTTCATTTACTTGCATCTCTTATATTTTCCAGTCACTATTTTTTTTGCCAAATAAACCTGAACTGCACATCATCAACTACTACAGCAAGCTGAATGGCAGACACAATAATTTTATGTGAATTTGATGGGGGTTTATTCTTAATGAATATAAATTAAGGCGTTGCATGGAAGTGTTTTTTTTTTTTTTTTTTCCAATAACAACGTGCTCTCACTGTAAACTAACTAACATAACAGGTAAAATTGGAGTTTGACTTGATGCAGCATGTCCGAAGATCACATATCTGACTAATTGTCAAGGGTTTTCTGGTAACACAAGTAACTTACTGAGGGCAGATTTCTATTGGTAGCCTATCTCAAGTACAAATCCTTGTAATCAATAGATTTAAACAAAGTTTCATTCAAGTCTTCAAAGATAAAAAAAACATTCCGAGATTAGAGTGCAGCGGTGTCCGCGCATACTGCAGTGCGCACGCGTCGAACCTGCAGAACGCGGAAAGGTAAGTATGCCCGAAACTTTCTGATAAGTTTATCCCGAGGAAGATCTGGTAAGAAACATCTGTTAGCCATCAACATTTGCCACACACTTTTCAATCAACAAGTGAGTATATATTAATATGTTAAACAATTGTTTTTAATTTGTTTTCTCATTTAATACATTGTTCTGAACAAATGACACTGTTTTGATAGGGACCAATCCGTGGCTGAATAGCTAATTATAGTTGGTGACTAAATGTTGTAAAATAAAATAAAAATACCATTATTCTCACCAGGTCATTTTATTAACCAACCCTCTGGACACCCATTAATTTCTAAAAGTGCCAAATTTTAAAAGTGGTTAATCAGAAGAATTACAATGACAACCTCCAAAGATGAGCACAAACCCTGAATAATATCCATTTTATGCCAAGTCTCTCTGTGTATGAAGATGTTTTAACCTATGATCTAGCCCAGGTGCACTTCAAAATAGTATGACATAACACATCCTCTTTCGCAGAAATCACGTGACTTGGTCAGTTTGACACGAGCCCGAGCGCATCGCCTGTACACTGAATCACTGCTGTCATTCAGCTTAGATGCGGTCAGAAGCGGCATCAATATGAGGAACCGTTCCTTCATTGTTTGGGTTTTTTTACTTGTCGACGGTGAGTCACATTTCATTTTTATTGGTTCAACACTTTCAGTTTCAATATAAACTGAAAATGCACGTGTTATTATCCTTTTCCTATCCTTATCCTTTTGTTTTATATATTCAGTGTTTCTTAACATACACATTTTTATTACTTTTCTGCAATTAGAGGTTGTTATAAATCACATTGTGAATAATGACAGATGACATCAGCATTTTAAGTATATTTTGTGGGGTAAGTTGTTTGTGCATGCGTGTGTCTGGTAGTGAACACTAGAGGGCGCTGACGGCCTCTAATATTCTAAGCATTATTATTTTTCCTGAAAATTGACTGCAACACAAACGCATTTTGTGGTATAGTACAGAACATAAACGGGGGGAAACAAACAAACATCAATGTAAATGGCCTTTTTTTGCTTTTAATGATGATAATCTTGTTTATCGCTTCAACAGTTTCAGTGTCACTCAACACACCGGAAATAGAAAATAAGAACTTGCAAAGCAAGCTTTTAGCCTCAACAGTAGAATGAAACCTCTTGCAACAATGTAACAATTGTACATTGTAACAATAGTGTTGGTTTATTAGTGTGGTAGCCTAATACAGTCAATTTATTCTGAATAAGTATACCATCCCCTAACACCACCTTTATTAAGTTTTTTAAAGATTTTGTTTGTTTGTTTGTTTGTTTACATTAAGAAAGTGCATGTGACAGTCTGGTCAGACAAAGTATTTTGTAATTTAACATCCATCTGGGTCAATGACGTGACGGGTCATTTCTTTGTCCAAAGATTTTAATAATAATAAAAAACAAAGATATGACATCCAAAGTATGTAAGGTAGTACAACTAGATCTCTTTTACTGAATCCAAAAGGTTTTAATTATATTTTTCTTCATATAAAGGTATTTTAAAGATTTTGAAGTGTCAAAAGGTCATTCGGTTTAACCGTCCAAAGGCCAATACAGCCATTTCATTTGTGATTAAAATATCTTAAAATGTAATAAATGTATATATTTTTATTCTGGCATGATTTTATAACATCATATATCAACGTAGTGCAAAATGGTATTTTTGGACCATTTGGGTCCATTTTGGATCAAGTCATGTGATCAATATCATGTGACATGATGTGACATCATTCAGACACCTGTCGTGAAGCAAAGTAACTAACTCTCTTTTAACTATTTGAAGAATTCATGTTTTCTCTTGATCATATGCATGTCCCAAAACATCAGGTCATTCGGTGCAACCACTATAAAACATGGAAAATGTTGTAATATTTTAAAAACTTGTACTGAATATAAAAATGTTTGTTTGCTAGATATCAGCCTGTTAGCATTGTTTGAAAATATCGTCATTCGGTGTAACCAAAATTTTGGTTAAACCGAATGACTGGACTTTGGTGACGAATTTTTTTGACAAAATCACTGTTAATTGATTATAAAACCACATAATCTCATAGTTAACACTTAATAAAACTTCAAAATTAATTATATTTCTATTATGTTTTTATTACACTTATTCGCCAATGACCCGTTAACATTAATGCAAGCCAGTCTATGAGCCAGTTGTAAAATTCTACTTGAGCTTTTTTTTCTTTTTAGTATTTTGCACTGAGTGAGTAATTGCTTGAATAGATATGTGGTACGTTAAATATCAACACTACAGTATTAGATTGCAAACCCTGTTTCCATTTGGTCTGCAGGTGTGTTTGGTGTAGATACAGGTGAAGTGAAGACAATATCAGTGATGGAGGGAGATTCTGTCACTCTACATCCTGATGTTACTCAAATACAGAGAGATGTTACGATACTCTGGATCTTCGGACATAACAACTCTGTCATAGCTCGAATAAATAGAAAAGATGTATTTTTCCGTACATTTGATGGGGATGATGGGAGATTCAGAGATAGATTGGAGCTGAATGAACAGACTCTATCTCTGACCATCAGGAACATCAAAACTGAACATTCTGGACTTTATAAACTGAGCGAAGATGTGATATTTGAGATGTTCAGTATTATTGTCCAAGGTGAGTATAGTTCAGTCTTACAAAGTGATAATTGTCTGAGAACACTTAAAGGATTCGTTCACTTCAGAATTAAAATTTCCTGATAATTTACTCTCCTCCATGTCATCCAAGATGTTCATGTCTTTCTTTCTTCAGTGGAAAAGAAATTAAGGTTTCTGAGGAAAACATTCCAGGATTTTTCTCCATATAGTGGACTTCACTGGGGTTCAACGGGTTGAAGGTCCAAATGTCAGTTTCAGTGCAGCTTCAAAGAGCTCTACATGATCCCAGACGAGGAATAAGAGTCTTATCTAGAGAAACCATCGGACATTTTCTGAAAAACATAAAAATTATATACTTTTCAACCACAAATGCTTGTCTTGCACTGCTCTGAGATGATCCACGCATGATGTAATTATGTTGGAAAGATCATGTATGATGTAAGCGGAAGTACCGCGGTAGGGCGAGAAACTCCATCACATTTTCTCCTCCAACTTCAAAATCGTCCGATATCGTTGTTTTATTTTTTTTTGTAAAGGCCATTTGACTTAGTCTTTGCACGTTCACTTTGTAAACACTGGATCGGTACTTCCTCCTTCGTCACACGTAACCTTTCCAACATGATTACGTCATGCGTGGAGCATCACAGAGCAGTGCTCTAGATGAGCATTTGTGGTTAAAAAGTATAAACTTTTTTTTTTTTTTTTTTTTTTTTTAGAAAATGTCCGATGGTTTCTCTAGATAAGACTCTTATTCCTCGTCTGGGATCATGTAGAGCTCTTTGAAGCTGCACTGAAACTGACATTTGGACCTTCAACCCGTTGAACCCCAGTGAAGTCCACTATATGGAGAAAAATCCTGGAATGTTTTCCTTCATTTCTTTTCGACTGAAGAAAGAAAGACATGAACATCTTGGTTGACATGGAGGAGAGTAAATTATCAGGAAATTTTCATTCTGAAGTGAATGAATCCTTTAAGATGCTGTAAAATAATCACAAGTTTCACCGGTTAACCTGTTTATTTTTTAGATTTTGTGTCACAGATATTTTTAAAATGTATTTTCAATATTTGTGTTTGTTTGAGTATCTGACCTGCCCAACATTCAGCTGAGTGGGATTATTTATTTGTCCAACCAAATGGTGTGAGTGTTGAGCACATGCTTGCTGAATTACAGTGATTATTATTGCAATTTCCTTTTGTAAAGTCAGTGATGCATGCATTAGTCTACACAATGCACTTTTGGTAGGAATACAAATATCACAGATTCCTAAATACAAACTTTTATGCATGGTCTTTCACTATAAGCACTCACTGTAAAATGTAATTATGTGAAAATTACATACTGACTTATAAACATGATTTCTTTTTTAAATGGTTTCTGTTTGTTTTCACGTGTTTATTGTTGAGACAGGTAATGTGGAGTCAGTGTCAGTAAAGGAGGGAGATTCCGTCACTCTACACACCGATCTGACTGCAGTACAAAACAGTCAGATACTGTGGAGATTTGGAGATAACAACATTACTGACTTAACCTGTTAACAGTCGCCCCCAGTAGTGTAGCTCAAAGCCAAACCTGACATACTCACACTAAAACAGTCACAGTTCATGAACGCTCTGGACTACAGAGATAACTGGGATCTCTTTAAAAAGATGAGGGTTGAGAGTTTGATGTTCAAATATCAGACTTAAATGTAGTAATACAAATAATGAGTAAGATTAGTTATTGTTATATTTTTTAAACGAACGCTGGTTTTATTTGCAAAAATATATATTTCAGGAAAAACATGGAACTCTGCCAGAGCAACAAAAAAATCAGTGAAGTCAAAGCTACAAGACTGATAAAGTTAAAATTCAAATTTGAGAATAGAGCCATTGAAAATTAGGTTTCTGTAAGCTTTTTGTTCTTGGGGAAAGTAAAATTTCAAAAGGGCACTAGGAAAGTGTAAAAGGCAATTACTTATTAATTTAAGGTGAAAGGTGATTTATTATGAAGGAATAAGCAAAGTTGTAACTACACATCCTGTTTCAATCAGAAATATGCCACATTACAAAAATAAAATAATTATGGAAGCCATTTTATATTTAAGAGTAACACTAAGAGCAAGAACAGAAGATGTGTGCAAAGGTGAAGTGTGTTTTATATAAAAACATTCTCTTTTAATACAGTCTCATATCCCAGTTTAATATGTAGCCATCCATAAGAAAGCAATTCATGGGTTTATTTTTATCAGAAATGTATAAACACTCTTAGCCTACTCTGTGCTGCTTTCAAAACATTGATCTGTTTGTTTGTTTGTTTGAGTGTCTGTCTGACCTGCCCAACATTCAGCTGAGTGGGATTATTTATTTGTCCAACCAAATGCTGTGTGTTGAGCACATGCTTGGCGAAAACAGTGATTATTATTTTTGCAATTTCCTTTTGT
This sequence comes from Megalobrama amblycephala, assembly GCF_018812025.1. Classification (NCBI taxonomy): domain Eukaryota; kingdom Metazoa; phylum Chordata; class Actinopteri; order Cypriniformes; family Xenocyprididae; genus Megalobrama; species Megalobrama amblycephala. Next base: position 58,467,952 of record NC_063050.1, read on the forward strand.
ACGTCAGTAACGCATGAATTGGCCGACACAATGCACTTTCGGTAAAAAATACAAATATCAAGATTCCTAAATATAAACTGTTATGCGTGAAAACCTTGGAATCATAAACTTTAAGCATCTACAGGTTTTATTTCCATCCATCAAAACCTGACCAGCGTTACACTGACTGATCCAGTATCAGCATATTCGGACGTCCCATCAGCCGGTGGCGCTGTTTGAATGTTTTGAATCACTGGCCAATCAGAACTGCAGAAAGAAGGCTAGGGGCGGGGTTACTTGTTCGTAAGAATCTAGCAAACATAAAAATATACTTTTGCTTCTCAAACTGACCTCGGAGTGCAAACTTTGTTGACATTTGCAGCAGTGATGCTTTTCTCTAAAGAAATATTGCGTGAACAATACAGTATTTTTCGATGTTTCTACTAATTACTATTTTTTGGGAGTAAAATCTAATTCATTTTGTCTTCAAGATTAGGCTATTTGCATGCAAATTACGCCGATGTTTAGATGACTGAATTTCTCTTTCATGGTCACTGGATAAAGACTGTTAAGAACTCTACATTTTGTTGTTTTTTGTTTTGATTCCAAGTCTTGATACAAATAAAAGTGATGTTATCGCTATGAAATTATGATCGTGTATATTAAAGCATAAGCCTTTGAGCTTTCGAATGACGTATTGTTAGTCAAATTTAAACAAAATTTACTTGGTAAAAACATACAGTAAATACCAAATAACAAACAAAGGTACCGACAGTGGTCTCGAGCAAGTTAATGGGTTAAATGGCAACATATATGCGGGATGGACAGGCATATTTTATCTGAATGATCAGACCGGAGAACTCACCATCAGAAACGTCCGAACCAGGCAGTCTGGAAATTATGACGTGAAGATAAAAAACAACAACATGTTGATTTTACACAGGACATTCCATATTAATCTCAGTGGTGAGTATATGTCAACTCTTTCGAAACATTTTTAGATTCTTTTAAATTCTGTAATTATAATTACGTTTTTTTAAAAACACCAATTTAAAAATAAATATATATAAAAGTAATTTTAATGATAGAATTACAGCCAAGTATTTGAATTAACTAAAAAAAAAAAAAAATGTATGTATAGCCTAAGTTAGTATGTAACCAGAAATTGAAGAAGGCTTATTGGTTTGACAAATTGAAATTAGTTCATCCATTGCAGAGATTATAATAAATAATGATCTAATTTGAAGTCTTATCGTTTTTAAAAAGGCAGCAGCTAAGTGACAATATATAGCAGCATTTTCTTAGCGATATGCTATTTACACTAGGTGAAAATAGTGATCGATTCTATTTACACCATGTAAAAGTATCAGTTCTTTGCAATAAGAATAAATAGTAATTAGATGCTATCTATACTTTATATTGGCAGATACTATTTTCACCTCAGTATTTTTTTTTTTTTTTTTTTGTACATTACCAGGATTCAATAACATCATAGAGTGTAAATGATTTTATTTATTAAAATTATTAAATGGATGCTGCCTTATTGGGAGAATAAAAACTCTTCCCCCCACACCTAGCCCTACCCAATAAACACTTTTAATATTATTGAACATTGAATTTAATTTTTAATGAAAATAAATGTGAGCTCAGCACAAGATGGAATCGAACCCGCGTCGATAAACCAGTCCTACAATTGCGCGTTACTGCTGCGCCACTAAAGACATTGAGTTGTGCGTGTCTTTTTTGTGGCCCAACCAGACATTGGTGGGCGGAGCTAGAGTAAATAGCATTTGCCAACAAGGGAAGCTATTTGCACTTGGTGTATATAGACCATATAGACACTCCGTTTTAGGCAGCCTAGCAGCCCATATTCGGGATGTTCAGAGCCGATCTCAGTGTCTGAGTTAAAGGGACAGTTCACTAAAAAAAAATGAAAATTCTGCAATTATTTCCCCATTCTCATGTTGTTCCAAACCTGTATTAATTTCTTTCCTTTGCTGGCCACAAAGAAGATCTTTTGAAGAATGTTGGTATTCAAAGTTTCTGGACCAGTTTTTTTTTTTTTTTTCATTTTTGGGTGAATCCCTTTGAGGTCAATGACTGATTTGTAACGAATCACTCGAAAGTCATTGCATTTATTATTTATTTTTATTTACTGTCAGACTGTCCGAGACATGCAAATAAGACATTACTATAGGTTGCGTCTTGCTTCAGACTTGACAGACTGGCATTTTGATGCCACACACTCCATGCTCCATATCTCCCTTTTTTCCTTTTTGTTGCAATTATTCTGCTTAATGTACAAAATAAAATACAAGAAGTTTATACAGAGAGAGAGAATTATAGAGTATCTTATTATTAGATATATTGAAATTACTCCATAGTGACAGATGCTCCTTTTTTACCTTTGAGTCCCTTTCCCCGAGAAATCTGTACATCCCTGTATTCATTGGATTGATTTTTTTAAATGTGCACCAAGCACTAGGAAAATACAAGTATCTCAGTATTCAACAACTAACCTAAAGTGCCCCAACCAAAGGGAACAACATTCAAGATGACTTTGGAAAATTAGTAAATGAAACTAAAGAGAAAGCTAACTGCAGAAGTTGGGCGAAATTAATGAAAATTCCTACCACTACCACTTGTACACATCCAAATCAGTTGAAGTAACAAAGGCATTGTATGCAAATAGTACTGATTACTAGATTTTAACAATGAATTTGTACATTTAGTAAAGTCAACTAAAAGTATTACAACATTTGTTAGGTATACAGTGAGGCAATTCAAGTTTCTGAGCATGATTATGATGCAATGAACTGTAACAGCCAGGTACATAACAAGGTCAACACTGCAATTTTAAACTGAGGTTTGAGCAGCAATGTACACCTGAGTGAGTTGTACCAATGCAAGGTCCCTTTAAATTGATAGTTCATCCAAAAATGAAAATTCTCTTATTATTTACTCAGTTGACGGTAGCCATTAACTTCCATGGTATGGAGAAAAAAATGCTATGACAGGCTATACTGTGAACTGTTTAGTCACCAACATTATTTAAAATAACTTAATCCTGAGTAAGAACAATAATAAAAGTAATTCTTAGCAAACACCTAATTAGACTCAAGAAAGCTTGATGATCCTACATGTTGTGGTAGTTCCTAAAATGAATGTTAAGTGTAATCTGTGTTTGTTCTCCAGGTGTGTTTAGTGATGAGAAAGACGGAGTGAAGACGGTGTCAAAGAAGACAGGAACTGATGTCCTTCTACACACTCACGTGATTGAAATAGAAAAAGATGATCCGATAGAGTGGACATTTGGACCTCAAAACATTTCCATAGCAAAAACTGATGGAAAGAGCAAAAATATTTTATATAACTACAATGATCTGAGATTCAAGAACAGACTGTATCTACAGATTGACAGTGGAGATCTCACCATAAGTGATGCCAACAGTGAACACTCAGGACTTTATCAGCTGAAGATCATGAACAACACATACACCATACAGAAGAGATTCAGTGTTACAGTCAGTGGTGAGTAACTCAATGTGCTTTATGAACAATTTAGATATTGTGATGTCAGGACATATTTGTTTTTGTTTTAAGACCCCCTTTACACCAAGAATGATAACTATATTATCATCCACACCAACAGACATTAACATTCGGTTTATTCAAAGTGTTTCACTTGAAATGCAGTGTGTGTGTTTAAGTGTGGTGGATGATGATTGTGTGCTGGACTCTGCTATGCTAAAATAATTATTCAATCTTTATGGATAGGCCTATACTTATTGTTTTTGGCATGAATGGGACTTTACTAGCAAAATATAATTCTGGTGAACTTTTATTGAATATTAAACATTTCTAAAGGAAACTGAATCAGCTAATTACTGTTACTGAAACAAATGGGTATATACACATATGGGTTAAATATTGCTGATGTTTATAGTGTTCGTTCACACTAATGTCTGTCTTTATCATTACAGATTCAGGTCTGTCTTCAGGTGCTATAGCTGGAATTGGTGTTTTGGTGGTGGTCATTGTAGCTGCTGCTGCTGCTGGTGTGATTTACTATTGCTGTAAAACCCCTCGGTCTGTATTGTAAAGACAAATTAGTAAGTATAACATCAGGACATTTTAAAGAGCCTGTCCCTTTTTAACCAATAAGCTTTTAGTTAATGTAACAGCTTTGCAGATGTGCACCTGACTACTTACTGAACTAGAATATCTAGAATATTTCCTGTATTGTATTTAATATGAAACTAAAATATTTCTGTAATAATATCAGTATTACTTTAGTAAAACAGTGATCATTTTAGTAAAAAAAAAATAAATTAAAAATCTAATTTTTATTTTGTTGTTCATTTCTGGAAATTCCATCTTTGTGTATACATAGCCATAAAACAAGGTTAAAAAATAAATAATTTATTTATAACTATTTTCATTTTTCTAACTTACTTTCTTGCTGTGTTTTTTAGATTTCAACAAGGACAGAGGGAATCGGCCCAATGATTCTTTAGGGGATGAATCCTCCAATCAAGATGGTGCATCACCAATGTAACAATATACATGTGAGCTGTTTAAAACTGACCTATTTGTTTAGCTGATGTGTAACTGAACAAGAATCATGAGTTGGTTTCTTTTACAGCTGACATAAAAGTATGCATCAAATACTGTAATCTAAATCTCTGTTTAAATATCTCTTAAACATCCAGCATAGCACTACTCGATGTAAGAACTTTTACATATGGTACTATTTTTGCAGACATTCACTTTTATTTGCCTCATTTTTGTTTAATATTTATCCAAATTTAATTTTGTTTGACATATGAATTCAAATCAATAAAAAAAAAAAAAAAAAAATATATATATATATATATATATATTATATATATATATATATATATTTTTTTTTTTTTTTATGCCATATTAAACACAAATTACTTTTACCCCAAATGCTATTTACTTGTAATTTTACATTTTTAAACTTTGCCACTATCATTTTGCCCATTTGCCAGCAAGAATATTTTACTAATTTAAAATGTAATGAAATTTAGTATGCTCTTATTCTTTTATATATTTTAGTGCGAACAAGTCAGAGTATGTATGTTGTTTCAATTTTTACATAAAGTGTTGCACAAAATTTCACCTACATTTTAACATTTTATTCTCCCAAAACTTATTTGAAACCTTTAAAGTAGCCGTTTTACTTGCATTTAATGTGCTTTCTATGTATAACATCACTTTTGTAAATTTTTATTGATGTGGACATCTAAATGACTTTGACCCATAAACATATATACAATGTGCATTGTTTCAGAGCAGCTTTATAGAAATAGTTCTGCAGTGAGGAAAAACATGTCATGTCTAATGCAGCTTTCAGTCTTATGCCAGGGAAAACCATAGACACAATTGTCTTGAGTGTTTTCTGTTTTCCCCTTTATTACTTGATCAGATATAAACATGAAATCCTAAATGTGAGCAGGATTCAGACTCAGTACTGATCATTTCTGCAATAGAGTAAAAACACGGATTAAAATTGAAAATAATATTCATCCAGCTGTTGTAATTGAGCATGATATATAACTGAGAATAAAAAAAAAAACAATACATATTGTGTTGCTTTCATTTTTACATCTCTTGCAAATGCAAAGAATAATTTCCATTAGCAAGACGAAAATGAACTGCAAAAAAACTATTTTCAGACAATGTTTCAGGATATTAACCAATGTTCCATTTGCTTATTTATTATTATGAATAGCTGATTAGTTCCATATACCTTAACTGTAACCTATAAAGGTATCAGAATATAACATTGATTTTACCAATATAGATATTTCTAAAAATATGTTTCTTCCCATTTTTTAGAAGAAAAGTGTGAAAAATAATTTGTTTAAAACAGAGAGGAAAAAAAAATTAAAAAGGTCAGGTGCTGTTTATTATTGCTTTACAGTATCAGGTACGTCGCTGTTTGATTGTATGTGTTCTTCCAGCTCTTCTGATGTCATTAATCAGGAGAACAGCAGCAGCTACAGCAGCCACGCCCATCAGAGCAGTGACGACCAATCGGATCACAGCTTCAGTGGTGTCAAAACAAATGTGGCAGTCTGAGGAAAAACAATAAATTGAGTACTAAAAATTGCATAACACAAATTCACAAAGATCCACCAAACTGGATCCAGTGTACCTGAGCGTGTCTGACAGAGTCCACTGATGTCCAGTTGTTTGGTCTGGTTGCTGATGGGATTGTTCAGCACACATCTGTAGGTGTTTTTATCCTGATATTCCACCTCCAGAGGTAGAGAGAGACTGATGCTGAGATCAGACACACTGATGTTGGACAATAAACTGATTCCTCTGTACCAGGAGAGAGTCACGTGACTCACATTCAACACTGTACACAGGACGATCCTTGATCTTTCAGAACATTGTGAAGGGTCAATGAAGATCACAGGAGTGGGCAAAGTAGCTATACATAACAAGAAATTTAAGGGAATCAAAAATAAACTAGAAAGAATTAGTATAGTGTTAATTACAACACAAGTGAAGACTCACCATAAACGGTAACAGCGAATCGCTTGATTGTTTTCTTATTCTTGATAATGATGCTCAGCTGATAGACTCCATTGTGTTCATTACTGACGTTTGTGATGGTGAGATCTCCAGTCTGTCTTTCGAGCTTCAATCTTTCTCTAAATTTCTCGTCATCATATCTAGTAACGTTTCCCGCCGCTATTCGGATTATACGAGTTCTGCTCGACCCAAACCGCCACTCGACCTCATCATCGCGCTGAATCTCAGTCAGACCGGCGCGGAGAGTGAAGGAATCTCCCTCCATCACTGGCACTTCTATCTCATCTGTCTCAACGCCAAAAACTCCTGAAGAACAAGATTAGATTACATAAACATATAAAAAACAATGATCTAAATCACCTGAATGATCCTGTACACGTCATTCACAACTCACCTTCCAGAAGAAAACAACATAAACAGCACAAAACAGCGCGAATCATTTTCTTCAACGCTCTGAGGTAAATCCGTCGAATGGAATCCAGGTTGATTTACTGAAACACGACGGTGTCGCGTGATTTATATTGTTTCATGATCTTAAACACAATATTTGGAGATAACTTGCGGTTTGAAGCCAAACTGGGGGGAAAAACTCCTCAGCCAATCGGAAGACTCCTTCATCTGCTCGCTTCGCGCGGATGTGTACATGCACGCGCATCGCGCTGATAAGAGCGAGCTGAAATATCTGATGTCGTATTTCAGTTTCACATCCTGGTCTTTATTCCTTAACTTTGAATATCATCCCAAAACAGTAGGCTATCCTGTGTTTATCGCTTGTTTCCATTAAAAAACCTATGCCGATTTGACTATTTTTGACTATTTTGCTGTGTTGTTGTTTTCTCCTCAGAATGTTGCAGCATTTGTTTGTTTGGTTCGATCTACTGTAGCTGTGTTGGGCAATATATTTTGATATAGCCTATATATATATATATCTGAGAGAAATAAGAGCCCTGCAAGGATGCACAAAGGGTAAGAATCAGATGTCAGTTGCTAGTCACTGCATTATGTTTACAGTGAATCTGTGGAAATGTGACTTAAAGGAAAATAATGCCCTTTGCAGTCAACCACACACATGCAGTTGTAAACAGGAGCAAGACGTCTGTCCACTCAAGAGAAACCACATTCATTTGGGTCACTCAGCCACTAAAGGTTGCAACCTTGACTAAACTAACCTGAGTTAAACTCAGACCGCAGCCGCGGTTTCGGTTTGACTCGGACACTGAGCTGCTAGAGAGTACAGTGGAAACAAGACATTTTTTGCATGAGAAGAATAACAGTATTATTTGATTGTTTTATTTTGAACTGGTTTGAGGGGGAGTCATATCTTGAGATTCAAGAATTTGAAGAAACCCTAAATAACATGATATTTAGCCCCTGGAATGCAAATTTTACCTGAGGGAAATCCACCAAAAAGCAGAATTTTTACCACCTAAAATGCGATTGGGAGAGTTTTAAGTAACAGTTGGGCGGGTTTTGTTGTGGAAACCTGGCAACCCACACCAGACATTTATTTTGTAATCGTTTGTGGTGTTGTCTTTTTTCGGTTCTTTATTTTGCTTCTCATTTCTCTTTTTTCCCACTTTAAATTCCAATAGTCCAAACAAACCATGTTTAGAATTGTTTAAAGATTAACATTCACTGAATGCAAGTCATCTTAAAAGTAAATCTGCTCTCTTATTGAAATCTGCAGATTGTCTTGGTTCCTAATTTCAGCATCTGTTCACTGCAGTTATAGACCCTGGCTAGGCAACAATAGCATTAACAAAACCTCTCAACAAGACCACATCCTGTAGAGATGTATGAGTCTGACAGTATCTCAGCAGACTCAAAGTGACCCTTAATGTTGTTATCAAGCACTTAGTGACTTTTAGCGTTTGGTGTATTCATTCCCTATTAATATTGAATTCATCACTCAGCCCAGATATTCTGCACACTATTTTTTCTTGTTCATTTCTGGGGGGACAACACTATCGTACAGTTTTATTATTTTTGTTGTGTCTTATTATATTATGATTTGAAACAATGTCCCTTTTGAGGAAGTCTGTTACTTGGCATATTGCAACTGCACATATTTGCAATTGGTGTTTCCCAAATTGCATACTTATGCACTATTCTATGATGTGCGTTCACACTGAAAATTCCAAAAAGAAAAAGTGCACTTTAAATACCCGGATGATGCACTAAATTAACGGAAAAAAACAAAGTGTGGAATGTTGGACACTTCATGCACTCAACTGTCGCAGCTTTAATTAGTGGAGGGGGAGGGGGTATCAGACTTTGATGTTAAATGACAAAATAACCTTATACAATTCACGCACTACATGGATGAGTACATAGTGCATAAGTACATAGTGTATAAGTGCATAGTGCGTCATTTGGAACGCAACAAAAGTCTGACCTATTTGAATGGGGGAATCGTGAAATCTCAAAAACCGCTAGCCGAACTCACAATTAAATAATAAAATCCGACACAAACTGTCCCATAAATGTTGCTTCTTATGCTCAAATAATGTTAAAAAAGCATTTTTCAGGCTAGACCAGCCAATGCGCATGTGCAGTCCTAAGCGCTCGTCTCAGGTTTCTATGGTAACCGGAGCTTCTAATAACAGCTGCAGTGACGCAATGACTTTACCAATAAGTGATTGGCTCTTTTACTTAGAAGGTGGAACCTATAGACCAATTTGGTGTTTGCAAACAGCGATGACGTTTTTTATGGGCGGAGCCTACCTGGTTGCAGAAAATGACAGTTGAGCAGTAGCAGTCTATGGAACCCACGAAATAAAAGAATTAAAAAAAGTTAATTTTGAGTTTATATCTCACAATTCTGACTTTTATTTCTCGCAAACCTGAGTTTATATCTCACATTTCTTACAAAGAAAAACAGAATTGTGAGATATGCTCGTTATCCTGTAACTCGTTATACTCGTTTTCTGAATTGCAATTTATCCCGCAACTCTGACTTTTTTCCCCTCAGAATTGTGAAATAAACTCACAATTGCGATTTATAATGGCCGAACTGGGAGTCATAAACACGCAAATGCAAGAAAAAAGTCAGAATTGTGAAATAAAAATTTTATAGACTATGTTTAAAAGTTATCTATGTAAAATGTTATAGGTTTAAATATTATTTCATGCTGTAACTGCTATGTATGTATGTCCTCTGAACTGTATATGTGAATATTATGTAGACTTACTGTTTACATCAAATTCCTGCTTTAATAGTAGACTAATCCTTGCAGATGTCATCAGTCCAGTCTGTGAAACGTCTCCGTTTAGCTTCAAAGGACGTTTTCAACGATGGTTTTCTTTAAAATGAAGACTATATTTTTTTGCATTCCGATTCCAACATCCAGAGGCACAACAAAACGTTTTTCTCTTATTCTGTGGATTTTGCACATTTTCCTCCAATTGCTACCGCTATTTTTCTGCAACCACTATGCGCGCGCAGCTGCAAGTGACGTAATTGTGACGTCTGCTCCAAAGAGGTCTATTCTGCCATATTGTGCATTGCAGTTTCTCCCATTCACATGTAATAGGAGTGAACCGTCTATCTATATCTACGGTTTTTGTTTAAAATCATATGAAACTACATAGTATTTTTACTACACTGCATTCACACGGTTTTTGACCTCAGATTTGACGCTGGAGCGCCCCCTAGTGACCAAACAATAAAACATCTTTTGCTGAGTTCAACTTGTTTGGTAATTTTATTGGGTTATTTTTTTATATATTTTTATCCAGGTGCTGGGTAGAAGTTCTGTAACTTAGCAGCTGGGTCATTTTTACTGTCAATACAAATGATTAATCCCCTCATATCCAGCGCTGAAAAACTAACAATCATAAAATACTCACTTTTTTTTAGTAAATGTTATAGGATGTGAGCATCCAATGGGAATCTGTGGGAGGAAAACTGGTGTCAGTAGGCTGTTCTGGTTTATTAAACGATAATTTATGGGCTCAACAGCCATTTTGTATTCTGTTCTGAGAGAAAGCCATCTTAAGCTAAACATCTTTGTATTAGACTTGTATTTCTAACAAATTATTACTGTATAAATTCTCGTTTAATGAACCAGAACAGCCTACTGACATCAGTTTTCCTTCCACAGATTCCCAATGGCTGCTCACATCCTATAACATTTACTAAAAAAGTGAGTATTTTATGATTGTTGTTTTTGAGCTAAATGGGGGAAAACTCCTCAGCCAATCAGCATTGCGATGATAAGGGCAAAAGATCTGAAATACTAATGTTGTGTCTCAGTTTCGCATCCAGGTTTTATTCATTGACTTTAAATAACACCTCCAAGCAGTAACCTGTGTTTATTGCTTGTTTCCAAAGAAAGGCTATGACTAATTTTTAGTGCTTTTACCTTTGAACACACAGCTAAAACTGGTTAGAGGCGCTGTTATTTTTTTTGTTCAGTATTATTCTGAAGAGGCAGATTCCCATTGGCTGCTCTTGCTGCTTGCTTCCTAAAACATTTACTAAATATGTGAGTATATTATGATTGTTAAAGACTGACTTGCCATTTGAATGAAAAATATTGTATATGAACTGTTCCTGTCTTATATGTGACCCTGTACCACAAAACCAGTCACAAGGGGCAATTTTTTTTAAATGCTTTCCATTGATATGGTTTGTTAGGAGGACAATATTTGGCCGAGATACATCTATTTGAAAATCTGGAGTCTGAGGGTGCAAAAATGCAAAATATTGAGAAAATCGCCTTTAAAATCATCCAAATGAAGTCCTTAACAATGCATATCCACTCACAAAAATAAATCTTTGATATATTTACGGTAGGAAATTAACAAAATATCTTCATGGAACATGATCATTACTTAATATCCTAATGATTTTTGGCATTTTAAAAAAAATATCGATAATTTTGACCCTTACGATGTTTTGTTGGCTATTGCTACAAATATACCCGTGCAACTTGGTTTTGTGGTCCAGGGCCACATATAACAGATTTTAGAGTGTGTTTTTATTATTTAAAATGAAAAATCTTTAATTCTCAGGTTGACTGGCCCATCAGAAAACAACTCAAGCAAATGGGTCAATGTATAAAACCCAACAAGCTGGGTCAAAATATGTATGTCTGTCCAAATAAATAACCCACAAATGGTTGATTTTAAGTTTTAACCCAGCATTTTAGAGTCTAGTCCACCTTCTTTGATTTGATTGGTCATCTCAAACATTGATGTTTGACGTGACGAGCGCTGTTACAGAGTGCTTACAAGACAAAATGGCATTGCAAAGGATTATTTTATGACTTTTATTAAATGTTGTCACTTATAATGGATTAGTATCAGAATCTAAAATTAAGTAATGCACAATTATCATTATGAACACTGATATTCATATAAATGTTAAAACAAATGAAAGAGAGACTGTTTATTCCTGTTTTATTACTGTTTGATGAACTTAATTTTCCACTCCAGTTCAATTCTTCTGGACCTGATATCATAAACCAGCACAACAACAGCAGCAACTGCAGCCACGCCCATCACAGCAGCGATGACCAATCGGATTACGGCTTCGGTCCAGTCGTGGTCACCGTCTGTAGAAAGAAATGGGCACTTGTGTAAAAAATGCACTCTTTTAAACAGACTTTGGCCTCTCTACTCACTGATTTGTCTTGTTGAAAAGAAAGTGAGGAGGTATCACCACTACCTGAGCGAGTCTGACAGAGTCCACTGATGTCCAGATGTTGAGTCTGGTTGCTGATGGGATTGTTCAGCACACATCTGTAGGTGTTTTTATCCTGACGTTCCACCTCCAGAGGTAGAGAGATGCTGATGCTGAAATCAGACACGCTGATGTTGGACAATAAACTGCTTCCTTTGTACCAAGAGAGAGTCACGTGACTCACATCCAACACTGAACACAACAGCACACTTTTGGACGCTGATGAAGATGATGATGAACATTGAGGAGAGTATTTGGTGATGACAGGAACAGGTAGAGGAGCTGAAGATACAGTAAATAAGCTAGGTAAACAAAAAATAAACAAACCCAAGAAAACGATTTAGTACTATTTATATATACTCACCATAAACAGTGACACTGAATTTGTTGGCGAATGCATCATTGATATTTAGTTCATAAACTCCATTGTGTTCATCACTGACGTTTGTGATAGTGAGATCTCCAGTTTGTATTTCGATCTGCAGACTTTCTGTTAATCTCTTATCAACACCATATGTAATTTTCCCCTTCGCTATTTTGGTTATCAAGGTTCTGCTCGATCCAAACCACCACTCGATATCACCATCGCTCGGAATTTCAGTCAGACCGGTGCGGAGAGTGAGGGAATCTCCCGCCATCACTGGCACTTCTATCTTATCTGTTTCTGAGGTAAAAATTAAATGTAAATGTCTAACGTAAACGTTATTTTTTTACAATAGCCTATCTAATATGTACTCAAACTGAAGCCATAAATACATTTAAAACTCACCAACCAGAGGGAAAAAACATAAATAGAAAAAAACAAGCGCGGGAATCATTTTCTTCAACCGTTTGAAATCCGCACGGCTTTAATGTCTGAAAAACATGACAGAATCGCGTGTTTAACGTTTCATTATCTTAAATATTAAGTGTAGATAATTTGCGGTGAGCCAAGCAAAAACAAAAAAAGTCTGCGCGCTTCCGTGAGGTGCGCGTGATTGTGTACGTGAACGAGCAACATCTGCTAGTGTCGCGGCTCAGTTTCGCATCTCGCTTTTATGTGGATGTAAAATGTTTTAGTCATTCCCATTTTTTGTGTCTTATTTTAATACACGTATTAGCATCATGATTGTTTAAAAGAGATGCTCTCCCCATTAATCAATACTTTAAATAAATAACTATTTTAATGATGATACTTACTAAACAAACGTTTTATATTATGATTTATATTATTATTTTAATCTTTTCAGTTGAGGTTCACCTTTGAACACTTCGAAATTCTATGACGTGACACACCCGCTTTCTCAAGAAATCACGTGACGTGCAAGGTTCGATACGAGCCCATCATCATCATCATCATCATCATCAGTATCACTGCTGCAGTAGATGCGGTCTGAAGCGACACCAGTATGAGGAACAATACTTTCCTTTTTTGGGTTTTATTACTCGTAGACGGTGAGTCAAATTCAATTTTTATTAATTCATCACTTTCGGTTCCAATATAAACCGGAAACAAGACAGTTTTTAACACAAACTTGTAGGATGAGCGTACAAGTGTATAGTTGGAACAGAGGGAGAGTTAAAACACCTTATTTCCTCCTTGCGCGCGATTTTTGCCCCACACATTGCATCATTTTTGAGCATGGAAAATTACTGCACGTGTGGAGCATAAATCACGAGTGAGGACTCACGAAGCACACGAAAGTTAGTTTCATCTGTCCTTCTGTTCCAACTGTACCAGGTCTTACGGTACCCCTGATTAATGACAGATGACAGCGACGTTAAAAATGTATTTCTGGGGGTAAGTTTGTGCACGTGTGTGTTCGGTAGTGAACACTAGAGGGCGCTGACGGCCTGTAATATTCTCAGCATTAAAGGTGTACATGAAAACCGATTGCGACACATCCTGTTTTAACGGAACAGAATAGAGCAACGAAAATAAATCACTTTAATTACTATCACTGTCATTCAGGCAGAGATATACACCAGAAATGGAAAAGTAGGGTAGTAAAGTTTGCCAACATCAAGCTCGTAATTATCGCTTGAGGTCCTTTTAATATTAACAAAGGTGGGTTTTAATTATTGAGGTATAGAAGTTTTACTTGTTCATAATACTTAATTTTTAAATATGTTACAAAAAGGTAAATAAATATGAAATATTTTAAATTAAAACACAAAATGAAATGTATGCATTGTACCATTTTGTTTGTTTTCTTTGTGTGTCAGTGCGAAACATCCATCCCTATAACCATTAACATAAATCCAAATATTTATACCTCAGAATAGATTACACTGAAAAATATTCTGGTTAAGGGACATTTAACCTTAGTAACAGAGTTTTGTTTTTATTTGTTTTTATTTATTTTGTACAATATGCTTCCAGGCTGCCTAATATATATATATATATATATATATATATAATATTTTTTTATTTGTGCATATTTTTGTTTGCATGTGATCTTCAGCCACATACTTTTTACAATTTGCATGTCTTGTAGAAACTACAGGCCACTTTAGGCTTATTTTTCAAGATACAACACAGGAAATTAGTTTATTTGCATTACCAACACAGTGGAAACTGGTGTTAAAACTACTTAAGAAAGAAAGAAAGTTAAGAAGTTTTAACCAAAATTTGAGTAAAATATGGAGAATTTATGAGCCAACGGTAGGGTTTGTTCATATTTTACCCAAATTTTGGTTGAACCAACCCAACATGTGTTTCTTAAATACACCAGATTGCTTCAGAAAATAAAAATAAAATATTGCATTAAAGCCCATACTTAAAAATAAAAGACTATACACTCTAAAAAAATTGGAAATTGGAAATTGGTTAAAGCCCATATACCCTAAAAATAATTCTGGGTTATTTTAACACAAATTTGAGTCAAATATGGACAAAGCCAGCTGTTGGGTTAAAAATATAATTAAAAAAAATGTCAACTTAAATGACATTAAACCGACGTAAAAAAAAAAAAAAAAAAAGAGAGAGCTTAACTTATTTTAATAAGGTCAAGTAAAAACATATGTTGTCATAACTTATTAGTCATATAATTTTTTTACAGTGTTGTGTTGTGTTTTAGGATTAATAGATATTTCCGTAAATTTACTGGATAATGTCCTGGCAGAAAATTACCAATACATTATTAGGGGTTCAAGCGCTGAAACTCTATTATAATTGCTAAAATTTCCAAAGATCAGCATTTTCCCCTAGAAGTGATCGGGCAGACCAAACCGCAAGTCATAGAGACTTGAAACTTAACTTAACCACCGTCTACAACGTCACCAAGGCTCGCCCTGATCGGCCTGATGGGGGCGCTACAGCACTCAAAAGTTCACTCATAACTCCTAAACCGTTAGGCATAGACTCAAGTGTCTTATATCGTTGGAATCCTTGGACAAAATGCATGCCGAAATTGTAAGGTATTTTGGATTTTTTGAAAAAAAACCTACTATTGCCAACTAGTCAATAGTTTCTGATTGTCAGAAATTATCAAAAAAAAAGTTTAATTTTCGATTTAAAAGTGGGTGGAGCCACTTTTACTAAAATGGCTATAATTCCTGAACGGAATGAGATATTTTCTCCAAACTTGGCACACATATGTAAGAGCTCATTCTGTGGTTGCGTGAAAAAGGACATGGACAGTGTCTTTGTCCGAGGTGCCAAGACTGCCTTTGAGGACATTAGTGCATTTCGAAAACGTGGACACCATCGGCCAATGAACGGAGGCCAATCGGAACGAAACTCGCTGGGCCTGTTTGACTCATGGCCCTAGAGAACTGTGAGAAATTCGAAAGAAATCAGCCACCAGGGGGCGCCTTTGCATTTTTTGCAATTTTTTGCACAACATTTATGTTAAAACTCCTCATTCTGAGCAACTTTGTCTCTAGGACCGCCGCTGTCAATTGAATCGTTCGTTAAATATTGGATATTGTTTCAAAAACCAACTTTCGCAAACTATTCTGAGGTTTTTGGCTCAACCTCAATAACTATTAAAAATACTTATACATTTAATTTTAAAAACTGCCTGTATTGGTTGTAAGTGTTTTTTTTTTCATCTGTGATGTAAGTGTGTACTTGCTTCCTAAAGAAAACACTGTACCTTTTTACACATTGAACCCCGATAATTGTTGCTTGCAGCTATATTCCATTTTGTATGTTTTATAGTGCATGAATTTGAATGACAAGGATATGGAGCTATAATATCAAATATCGTGAAACATTATCATTTACCAGTACAATACAGGAATATAACTGTAAGATTGCCTCAATATACATTATATACAATATTTACCTTATATTTACATTACATTATAAACAATATATTTACAGCACTGTCTCTGTTTGTTCCTCAGGTGTGTTTGGTTCTGATGAAGTGATATCAGTGTCAGTGATGGAGGGAGATTCTGTCACTCTACGCATCGATCTCACTGAAATACAGGAAGATAGTAAGATAATATGGAATTATGGTAAGGAAAACATAGCTAAAATTATAGACGGAAACCCCTCTTTTCCCAATTCTGATGAGAAATTCAGAGAAAGACTGAAGCTGGACGAACAGACGGGATCACTGACCATCACAAACATCAGATCTGAACATGCAGGAGATTATAGTGTAGACGTCAAGACTACAATTGCAAAATCAACTACATTATTTAAAGTTACTGTCCATGGTGAGTAAATCATGTCAGTCAGTTGTCTGAAAAGTTTAGATGCTGTG